>NC_031996.1:31780182-31780663 GCF_001879085.1 Nicotiana attenuata | reverse complement strand
GTCAGCAAAATCAAGAGTTGCATGTGGCTCAGGAATACATTAAGGGAAAGATCCTCGAGGTAGCCACATATACCTCAAGAGCATGCAGGAGTTGCTAGGGAATGACGCCCGAGCGGTTTGCAGAAGTATCATTGAACGTTGCTCGTCATATATCTGCAGACTTGGAGAGTATATACCACAATGTTGGAGGTCAGCCGCAGGAACAAGCGCCTTGATTACAGTGATGCTGGTGGATTCTACTGCTGAGATCAAAGTCTTCTTTTAGTTATCAGTCCTTTTTTATTATTCTTTTGTTGTTTTTGAGTCTGTAAGAGTCTTTTGGTGTTTTGAGTCTTGTTGTTTTGCCTTTTATCCTAAAAAGTTTGTTTGATTCAGGTCTGGTCTTGTTTATCTTTATGTAATTCTTACTTTTTGAGTCTTGTATCAATATATATATATATATATATATATATATATATATATATATATATATATATATATA
>NC_031996.1:31724988-31780162 GCF_001879085.1 Nicotiana attenuata | reverse complement strand
TAAGAGTTCGTTTGGTGTTTTGAGTCTTGCTGTTTTGCCTTTTATACCTTAAAAGTCTGTTTGAGTTAGGTTTGATCTTGTTTATCTTTATGTAATTCTTACTGTTTGAGTCTTCTATCAAACTAAAAAAAATTATATATATATTGAAAATCAATGAAAAAGTTTTTGTTTAGAAAAATTCGAAAATGAACCGAAAAGATGTTTGTTTTGTAAAAAAAATGGTCATGTACCTGAACTACGTAATGATTTGATTCATGCAGCGACATGATACGTAGGCAACCCACAAAAGGTTCGATCAAATATTTTTCAAATGACTCTAAAGTGAGGGATCAAAATAAGGCGACTAAAAAAAAGAAAGAGAAGGAAATAACAGTGTCAATAAGTAACAAGCTGATAAGCCGGAATGAAACATGAAGCCTTCCAAAAGCATATTAGAGATGGTGATATTTTAGGAGCATAGCATATCTACGTGTGATTCCTATATGTAAAATGCTTAACCCTAACACATTTGTTGCCTCTTATATAGTAAGCTTAAGGTGGTTGGTTTGTGGTGAAACTGGCAACACATCATTACTTCACAAGATCTAAGAGAGCGGTGGTAATGGATAACAGTGATGAAATCGAGTTGGTCAGTGACAATCCGCAGGGTCAGTCAGTTGAGCAAGAGTCGGAGGAAATAAGAAAATTGAGATAGCAACTGTCAGATGTATGTCAAGCTTGGGTTTCCGGTCGACCTCCACCCCAGGGTCCTTCAGAGGGAACTTCCACCATACCCCAGGCTACTCATACACCGCTCCACGCAACGAGCGATCACATTCTACCACCAGGGTATGTGCCAAACTACAGCCTCCATGCTGCCCCCGGTACCTCTAATATGCGACCCCCAGTCGCACCGGTCAGGAATACCCTTCTCGTCGTATCTGGCGCACCAGTGTATACAATCTCGCCACCACATCCTGTGACGAGGCTAAACAATGAGCCACCATCTCATGCTTATGATGGCCAATACTATTCTCCAAATATGACTTTCAGGGTCTCGACTCCATACAATCAGACTCCTCAGTACGAGTCACCAGTGGAAAATGAAAAGCCTGCCATGACAGTTGAGCCAGATGAGATGGCCAAGAAAATGAAAAGTCTTGAACAGAATATAAAGAACATACAGGGACTAGGTGGTCACCAAAGTGTTTCATTCAGTGATCTATGCATGTTCCCTCACACCCATTTGCCACGAGGGTTCAAGACCCCAAAATTTGAGAAATATGATGGACACGACAACCCTATCGCCCACTTGAAAAGGTACTGCAACCAGCTGAGGGGTGCAGGAGGAAAAGAAGAGTTGCTGATGGCTTATTTGGGGGAAAGCCTTGTAGGGGTAGCTTTCGAATGGTTCATTGACCAAGATATCTCTCACTGGCATGTTTGGGATGACATGGTCCAGGCCTTCGTCAAACACTTTCAGTACAATATTGATATTACGCCGGATCGTAATTCCTTGTCCAATATGAAGAAAAAACCGACCGAAAGCTTTAGGGAATATGCTATCAAGTGGAGAGAGCAAGCAGCTAGAGTTAAGCCACCCATGGATAACCACGAGTTGATCACTGTTTTTTTGGAGGCTTAAGAGCCTGATTACTTTCAGAACATGATGTCCGCGATGGGTAGACCTTTTGCAGAAGCAATCAAAATAGGGGAGATGGTCGAAAATGGCCTCAAGATTGGCAGAATTGTAAGTCAAGCTGCTCTCAAAGCCACCACCCAAGCTGTCCAAAATGGGTTGGGAGGTTTGGCAAATATAAAGAAGAGAGAAGAAGGGTCCATGATGGCTTCGGGATCTAGAAAGTTCAAAGAGGGGCATCGCACCCTTATGTGCAAGTTCAGCAGGGGCAATCTAGCTACCCTCAACAATATTATCCCCCCCCCCCCCAATTTCCCAATACTCTGTGGGCCCACCATAATATACAGTGTTCAATGCTCAATCATATGCTCGGCCTCCCAATCAGCAGGTACGGGCACTAGCTCCAAGGGCCCCCCGACCTCAGCAGCAAAATTTTCGGGCACCCTACAATGCTCGTCCCAGGCAGGATTATGGTCGAGAGCAGAGGCCGGCAGAAAATTCACTCCATTGGCTGAATCATACTCTAGTCCATTCCAGAAGCTGAAGCAAATGGGTGTGATTGGACCCATCGCTCCCCACTATATGCATCGTGATTCACATGGATTTCAATCAAATGCTAGATGTGAATATCATTTAGGTGCCCCGAGGCATAGCATCGATGACTGTTGGACTCTGAAAAGAGCCATAGAAAGACTCATTTCTGAAAAATTGATTGTAGTGATGAATGGCGAGGACCCTCCTAATGTGACAAACAACCCGTTGCCAGCACACAATGATGTTCATTTTGTGGGAATGATTGGCCGAGATCAAGAATACAAGACAGTCGGTCAAGCTAAAATGATAGTGGGAGCAATTCAAGAAGGAACAAGTCTGGAAGTAAGTCCAAGCCAAGATGTGCCGTTGATTGTGAAAGTCGCCCCGAGCTCAGAAAAGGTAACTTTATTTGTGCCCAAAATCTTGAGCTCCAATGTTCCAAGCCCAAGGTTATATGTCCTTGGAGGCCACCCCAATATGAAGCAGATTCAGGGTGGTAGAAATGGTATAATAGAGCCGATCATAATCAATCCTGCCGTGCAACCCCCTGTGACAAACACAAAAACCACTCCTTGGAACTACAACAAAACTTTGATGACCTACAAAGGCAAGGAAATCATAGAGGAAGTGGGGGAAACTGGAGGTTTGACTCGATCGGGGAGATGTTACTCTCCAGAACAGTTGAGTAAGGCCAAGCAAATCAGAGAAGTCCAACTGCCAATAAAGAGACCAGTCACCGAAGCAGAGGCGGAAGAGTTTTTGAAAAAGATAAAAGTTCAGGATTACTCAATCATCGACCAGCTAAGAAAGACTCCTACGTAAATCTCTCTACTATCTCTGCTCATACATTCCAAAGAGCATGCCCATGTACTAATCAAGGTCCTGAACGAGGCACATATCTCAGAGGAGACCACAGTGAATCAGTTAGAGAAGATGGCCAACAGATTTTTTGAGGTGAACAAAATCTCCTTTACTGATGATGAACTTCCCGAGGAGGGAGCTGGGCACAATAGGGATTTGAACTTGATGGTCAAATGTGAGGGTCATTATGTAAAGCGAGTCATGGTCGATGGAGGCTCAAGTGTAGATGTATGCCCTCTCTCTACCTTGCAAAGCATGAAGATCGATACAGACAGAATCCGACCCAGCAATGTTCGCATCCGGGCTTTTGATGGCTCAGCAAGAGATACCATTGGGGAGATCAACCTCACCATGACGATTGGGCCAGTTGAATTTGAGATTGTCTTCCAAGTAGTGGACATGGCCACTTCTTATAACTTTCTTCTTGGAAGGCCATGGATCCATACGGCCCGAGCTGTACCATCCACCTTGCATCAGATGCTCAAATTTGAACATGACAGGCAAGAAATTATTGTTCACGGAGAAGACGAGTCTTCCATTTATAAAGACCCGTTAATCCCCTGTATTGAGGCCAAGGGAAGGGTCTGAGTCCATTGTCTATCAGGCTTTTGAAGTAGTTGATGTAGACCATGTCGAGGAAGGAAAGCCTATTCTGCATCCTCGTCTTTCCGCCACATCTGTAATGGTGGCTGCAATTATGATGAGACAAGGTTATAAGCCAGGAAAAGGCTTGGGGGCATCATTGCAAGGAATTTTGGAGCCTATTTCTCCGTTCGGTAACCAGGGTACTTTTGGATTAGACTTCCGGCCAACACAAGCAGATGAAAACAAAGCCAAACACCGCAAAAAGCATGGATGGGTCTTGCAACAGCCTATCCCTCGCATTTTTTACACTTTTGTCAAGCCACGACTCCGAGAGGGTCAAAATTCCTCGGCGCATGCAAACATTGATGAAATTTTCCATGGCCTCAGCGAGATGTTTTCTGAAGTGAATATGATCCAGGCTGGTGAAGGCACTAGTCGTGCCAATATGTAACTAATTGACCCAGACACCATGCTCAACAACTGGGAAGCAACTCCTCTCCCCACAAGGAAGGAGTCTTGGTAGTTTGCTTTTGCAGCTTCTTTTTTGTATTTTGGGTTACTTTCAGGGTTGTAATCCAAACATCTCAGTATGATTGTTTTGTTTTGATGTTAACCCTTCTATCCTTTCGAATTCAATGAAATGCAGTTCAGTTTCCTATTAAGTTTTCTATCTTTTCCTTTTCCTAATTCCTGTCATTTTATTTCCATTTCAGTTTTGTTAATGCCGGCTTTAATAACATGACATGCATGCGGAATTCACGCCCAGATCTTAAAAAGCTATCTAATATCGAAATAATGCATCAAGAGGTTGAATATGATGAAGATGAGGTTGTCGAGGAAATAAAAAGAGAGTTGGAACAATTTGAAAACAAGCCTAAGCCCAACCTCAATGAAACTGAGCCAATTAATATCGGAAGTCATGAAGAAGTTAGAGAATCGAAGATACGCATTCACACTGAACAAAAAACCAGAGATGCCTTGATTCAACTTTTATTTGAATACAGAGATGTGTTTGCTTGGTCTTATGATGATATGCCGGGTTTAAGTGTTGATCTTGTGGTTCATAAGCTTCCTACGTATCCTGGTTCTCCACCAGTCCAACAAAAGCAACGAAAATTTAAAACAGACATGGGTGACAAAATCAAAGAGGAAATAATGAAGCAAGTGAGCGCCAATGTGGTCAGAGCTATCCGATACACTACCTGGGTGGCAAATGTTGTGCCTGTGCTAAAGAAGGACGGAAAAAATAAAGTTTGTATTGACTATAGGGACCTGAACAAAGTAAGCCCAAAGGATAATTTTCCTTTGCCAAATATCCACATTCTTGTAGATAATTGCGCAAAGCATGAGATACAATCGTTCATGTATTGCTATGCTGGGTACCACCAAATTCTAATGGATGAGGATGATGCAGAAAAGACCGCTTTCACCACTCCATGGGGCACTTATTGTTACAGGGTCATGCCATTCGGTTTAAAGAATGCAGGGGCAACTTACATGAGGGCCATGACCACCATTTTTCACGACATGATGCACAAAGAGATTGAAGTATATGTCGATGATATCATCATAAAATCAAAGACACAAGTTGATCACGTGTGCGATTTGAAAAAGTTCTTCGAACGGCTTCGAAGGTATGACCTTAAGCTTAATCCAGCCAAGTGTGCATTTGGGGTTCTATCTGGGAAACTCCTCGGTTTTATAGTCAGTCGGAGAGGCATCGAATTGGATCCATCCAAGATAAAGTCCAATCGAGATCTGCCACCCCCGAAGAACAAAAAGAAAGTCATGAGTTTGCTCAGGAGGTTGAACTACATCAGTAGGTTCATTGCTCAGCTCACAACCACGTGCGAGCCCATCTTTAAGTTGCTGAAAAAGGATGCCGCTATCAGGTGGACGGACGATTGCCAAAAAGCTTTTGACAGGATCAAAGATTATTTGTCAAAACCCCCTGTACTGGTCCCACCTGTACCTGGTAGGCCTTTGTTTTTATATCTATCGGTGATGGATAATTCCTTTGGATGCGTTCTGGGGCAACATGATGCAATAGGCAAAAAGGAACATGCAATCTATTATTTGAGCAAGAAGTTCACCAATTATGAGGTTAAGTACACCCTTCTAGAAAGGACATGTTGTGCCTTGACTTGGGTCGCTCAGAGACGGAGACATTATCTTTTGGACTACACTACTTACCTCATATCCAGAATGGATCCTTTGAAGTACATCTTCCAAAAGCCAATGCCCACTGGCAGGCTCGCAAAATGGCAAATCCTGCTCACAGAGTTCGACATCATCTATGTCACTCGCACCGATATGAAAGCACAGGCTTTGGCAGATCATTTGGCAGAGAATCCAGCTGATGATGAGTACATGCCACTTAGCACATACTTCCCAAATGAAGAGGTCAACTCAATAGAGGAAGTAGTTCCAGACGATAACCCTGTATGAAAAATGTATTTTGATGGGGCTGTCAATTTCAAAGGAGTTGGTATCGGGGCAATCCTTATCTCACCTATTGGACATCATTACCCTGCAGCGGCTCAACTTCGGTTCTTCTGTACCAATAATACGGCAGAATACGAAGCTTGTATCATGAGTCTGAAAATGGCCATCGATCTGGATGTGCATAAGCTATTGGTTATGGGAGATTCTAACTTGCTTATCCAGCAAGCCCAGGGTGAATGGCAGACTCGAGACATCAAGCTTATTCCATACAGACAATGTGTGCAAGACTTGAGCAAAAGATTTAAATCCATCGAGTTCAGGTACATTCCCAGGTTTCATAACGAGCTAGCCGATGCCTTGGCTACTTTAGCCTCGATGCTTCCTTATCCAGGCAACACTTATATTGATCCACTAGAAATCCAAGTTCGGAATCAACACGGTTACTGCAATACAACTGAGAGCAGAAGCAGATGGTAAACCATGGTATCATGACATAAAATGATTCCTGAAAATAATAGAATATCCAGAGCATGCCAAAGGAGATCAAAAAAGAACTATAAGGCGGCTCTCCAGTGGTTTCTTCTTGAATGGGGAAATTCTGTACAAGAGGACCCCTGATTTAAACTTGTTGAGATGCATAGATGCCACAGAAGTGGAGTGGATCATGAGCGAGGTGCATTCGGGGGTATGGGGACCTCACGTGAATGGATATGTTTTGGCGAAGAAGATTCTGCGGGAAAGGTATTATTGGCTTACTATGGAGCGAGATTGCTTTAGTTTTGTTCGCAAGTGTCACCAATGCCAGATTCATGGTGACCTGATTCACTCGCCTCCTTCGAAGTTGCATCCCATGTCCTCTCCTTGGCCTTTCGTTGCTTGGGGAATGGATGTTATTGGGCCAATCGAGCCAAAGGCTTCAAATGGACATAGATTCCTTTTGGTTGCAATTGATTACTTCACCAAGTGGGTGGAGGCCGTCACTTTCAAAGCAGTCACCAAGAAAGCAGTGGTAGACTTTGTTCATTCCAACATCATCTGTCGCTTTGGTATCCCAAAGACCATTATCACTGATAATGCAGCCAATCTAAATAGTCATCTGATGAAGGAGGTATGCGAACAATTTAAAATCATGCATCGCCATTCTACCCCTTACCGACCAAAAGCCAATGGAGCCGTTGAAGCGGCGAACAAGAACATCAAGAAGATTCTTAGGAAGATGATCCAAGGTTCCAGGCAATGGCATGAAAAGTTGCCTTTTGCTCTTTTGGGATACCGCACGACTGTTCGCACGTCTGTTGGTGCAACTTCGTATCTGCTTGTATATGGAACTAAAGCTGTAATACCCGCTGAAGTCGAAATTCCCTCTGTCCGAATTATTGTGGAATCAGAGATTGAACACACTGAGTGGGTCAAGACCCGATTAGAACAACTGATGTTGATCGATGAAAAATGGCTAGCAGCAGTGTATTTCGGCCAGTTATACCAGCAAAGAATGGCACGCGCTTACAATAAGAAAGTGCGCCCAAGGCAATTTGAGGTAGGCCAGCTAGTTTTGAAATGCATCCTTCCGCACCAGGTTGAAGCTAAAGGAAAGTTCGCACCGAACTGGCAAGGACCCTACATCATCAAGAAAGTGTTACCAAAAGGGGCCTTGCACTTGGTAGATGAAGAAGGACGGGTACCAGACATGACTATTAATGCAGATGCAGTCAAAAGATATTATGTCTGATATATGGCCACTGTAGAACTTTCACGCATCGATTTTCTCAGATCGAGATGAAGAAGGCTATCATTTGCTCGCTATTCCAAATAGGTGTCACTCTTTTGTTAACCTTTTTGAGCCGTATTTGTCTTCTTTGTTTTGCACCTTCTGGAACCTGTGTACTTGTAAAAAAAAGAGAAAGAAAGAAAGAAAGAATAGTCAAACAACAAAGCTTCGGAGTCATTGAACTACGTCCAACCTGATTCCGAAAGGATACGTAGGCAGCCTTACCCTGGGTTCGGTCCCATCAGAACAAAAAACCCATATTCCCAATACTCCAAAACTGGGGCAGAAGTTTGTTTTATTTTACGGTTTTTATGTAAAAATGGATCCAAAAGTTGTAATTCAGTTCAAGGTTCATTTCACCTTTTTACCTTTCAAGAACTTCTGATCGATTTTTTGAGAATGTTTAAAGTCCCCATGCCAAGGGCATTGGGCAACCTCCCGCATGCAGTATCTTAGTCAAAAACAAAAAAAGAAAAGAAATGAGAGAGTATTATCGGTGAAAACCCGTACGGGCACTATATGGCGACAGTGAGCAGAGAAATGAGAGAGTCTTATTGGTGAAAACCCAGATGGGCACTATAAGGCGATGGTGAGTAGAGAAATGAGAGAGGCCAGTTAGCGAAAACCCGCAAAGAGCGCTACTAGCCGAATGAGGGTCTTCGATTCTCCAGCATGAGCACAACCAAGACAATTTCAAGATGAACATTTGCAGCGGATTTTGAGAATTAGACAGCTCAGACGAATCAGGCGTCCAGTCCAAAATGCATGTCATGATCCATTAAAGTCGGCACATACCTCCAGATAAGTCTCCCTATTCCTTTCCCCGAAAGGGACACCTTTTGTTTAAGAACAATTCTTTTCCACTTCTAATTATTATTCTGTTTTTACCCATAATTTTTCTTTGAGTCCCTTTCGGTCTAATCCTGCATCAAAATCGAAGCAAAGAAAAGGCTGCAAAACTGGCTATAGTTTCCCCGTAATATCGAGCACAATTTGGGGCACATATGGCATTAACGAAGGCAGGAATCCATCTGTGATCTCATTTGATAAGGCGAACAAAGTATCCCAAAGAAACTGAAAAGGTCGCCTAAGCAAGACCTGCTTCATGAGAAAAGTTGATAAGCACTACGGACACAAACTGATACTGGGTGCAAGACAACCGAGTTTGATTTTAAAGAAAAATAGCATTGCCTTAGAGACAAGGGTAGCGGTACCATGGACATCTGGGTATGAAACAGTTGGGGGCAATATTGGAAAGCCAAGGTTTCCGGAAAATGATATAGAGCAACCGAGCATCTCGGTACCATGCTGATAGAATCGGTTCTTCGACAGCAGTGGCCGTGAATCAAACTACTCAAGGCATCAAGGCCACAAACCAACCACCACTTTGAAAACTCACAAATTTTTCTTTGTTTGAAGCATGAACAAAGCAGTGCAGAATGGCGATTCTAAAAGAACGAATGTCACCAAACGTAAGCTCCTTAAAATCTCCATTTTCTTTTATTTTCAACATGCATCACTATTGTTCACACCTCCTATTTTGTAGCTTAACTCAGGTAGAATCCTTTCGCCTAGGGGGATCCAGCTCATATTTACAGGTAGAAGTTACTCTTTGCTCAGGGTGTTCTACGTAGCTTAACTGAGGCAGAACCGTTTCGCCTAGGGGGATCCAGCTCATATTTCCAGATAGAAGTACTCTTCACTCAGGGTGTTTTACGTAGCTTAACTCAGGTAGAACCATTTCTCCTAGGGGGATCCAGCTCATAGTTTAGGGTAAAAGTACTCTACGCTCAGGGTGTTTTGCATAGCTTAACTCAGGTAGAATCATTTCTCCTAGGGGGATCAAGCTTATATTTCCGGGTAGAAGTACTCTTCGCTCAGGGTGTCTTACGCAGCTTAACTCAGGTAGAATCATTTCGCCTAAGGGATCCAGCTCATATTTCCGGGTAGAAGTACTCTTCCCTCAGGGTGTTTTACGCAGCTTAACTCAGGTAGAATCATTTCGCCTAGGAAGATCCAGCTCATATTTCCGGGTAGAAGTACTCTTCGCTCAGGGTCTCTTACGCAGCTTAACTCAGGTAGAATCATTTCGCCTAGGGGGATCCAGCTCATATTTCTGGGTAGAAGTACTTTTCGCTCGGGGTGTCTTATGCAACTTAACTCAGGCAGAATCATTTCGCCTAGGGGGATCCAGCTCATATTTCTAAGTAGAAGTACTCTTCGCTCAGGGTGTTTTACGCAGCTTAACTTAGGTAAAATCCTTTCGCCTAGGGGGATCCAGCTCATATTTCCTGGTAGAAGTACTCTTCGCTCAGGGTGTTTTACGCAGCTTAACTCAGGTAGAATCATTTCGCCTAGGGAATCCAGCTCATATTTTCGGGTAGATGTACTCTTCGCTCAGGGTGTTTTACGCAGCTTAACTCAGGTAGAATCATTTCACCTAGGGGGATCCAGCTCATATTTTTGGGTAGAAGTACTCTTCGCTCAGGGTGTTTGACGCAGCTTAACTCAGGTAGAATCATTTCGCCTAGGGGGATCCAGCTCATAGTTTCGGGTAGAAGTACTCTTCACTCAGGTTGTTTTACGTAGCTTAACTCAGGTAGAATCTTTTCGCCTAGGGGTATCCAGCTCATATTATCGCGTAGAAGTACTCTTCGCTCAGGTTGTTTTCATAGCTTAACTTAGGTAGAACCTTTTCGCCTAGAGGGATTCAACACTTTATCAGTAATACAAGGCTCCAACCCCGGGTTACATTTCTTCCTAGTAATAAAGGGCGCCAACCCCTGGTTACATTTCTCTTCAGTAATACAGGGTACCAACCCCTGGTTATATCCCTTCCTAGTGATACAGGATACCGAACCATAATTGCACTCTTTTTCGGTAATACAAGGTGCTAACCCCCGGTTACGTTTCCCTTCAGTAATACAGGGTACCATCCTCTAATTCCATTCCCTTTGGTAACACAGGGTACTACCCCGTGGTGGCATATCGTCACATGGTAGTTCATACTACTGTCTTTGTCTCCCTTTCAGTTAATTAGATAATTTACAGCTCTCTCTAATAACTCACAAAATTTTCCTAGTACCAGACTGGGGAAGAAATTTTTTATTCGTTTTGTTTGTTTTTGATGGCTTTGCAGGACCCTGCCGTAAAGCACATATTGGAGACATTAAAGCTTACAATTTCAGTTCTCATCAGAAGAAAGAAGATTGTTGATCATAAGACAGTTGGAGTTAGTTTCGATGAGGTGTCAGCAACTCGGCGCCTCAAGATTCATCTTCTCAAGTTCTGAGCAGGAAATCAAGCAATCGAGAATGAGCAATAATCTTTTCTTCAAAAAGGCATCAAGATCCAATCTAAGGTCAACACAAGCGAGCAGGTCAAGAATCAAGATTTGACTCTAGAAGACACATGGATAGGAATTTTCTACTCTTAGTTTGCAGACATATGTAGTGCTCTCCTATTTTTCTCTAGATGTAATAAGCGAGTAACAGTAACAGCAATAACAGCAACAACAGCAGCAGCAACAGTCTTAACTCCAGTGTCTGGTAGTCCCAGCTACCAAAATTTTCCAGAACTACACTGACCTGATTCCTTTATAACCAAAGATATGTAGGCAACCTCTGAAGCAAGGTTTTGGTCACTTTTTTCAAAAAAAATGCTTTCATTAGAGTGATATGTGAGCAAAAATTAGCCATGGCGTTCACTTTTCTTTGCACGAAAACTCTTTATGTTCTCGAGCAAAGAGGGGCAGCTGTGAAAACCTAATTTTTGCTCGCTTCTAAGCCCCTACTGCCCTACCACTGCCTCATTCTTTAAGCCTATTCAATCCGAAGACTCATGTTTCCTTCTAGTATGATGCCAGAACTTAATTGTTTAGGTGTATACTAAGAGGAAGCTTGCATTTCGGGGTCGGACAGTTATTGGTTGATATCCTCGGCATCTTCTCGTTGTGCGATTTGGCCTCGAATGTCCCTGAGTGTTGGTAACAGCTCTTTCCTTTTCTTCCCTCTGGTTTCATTCTTGTAATTAGCATTAGCATTAGGTTTAAAGTTTAACTTTCATCTATGCTATGTTGTTATTATAAATTTAAGTAGTAATATGTTGTTTGCTATTATTTTCATGTCATTGTACGTTGCTTCGAATCATCACTTTCCTTGCTCGTCGTGATTAGTTTAGATGTATCGGTTAGGCGACTGAGATCAATTGAGCTACTTTTTGACTCATTAATCTTTTACTTAGTTAGATTGATTTGATTCGTAGTCAATATTTCTTTGTCGCTTCTCTAGTTTTAGTTTTGTTTTTTTAGTTTAGCTTTGTTAATTATTTGTTGGTCATGTCAGAATCAATAGAGTTTAGTTGTCGTGTGTCATTATGTCTCTGGACTGAAACTGAAGTTTCAAAGTCTTTGGACTCTAACTGAAACCTGAATTATTTCTTTTGGTTTCTGATTTTTGTGGCCTACTACTTTATTGTAGTAGTGTAAATTCTGTTAGTGGTCGATTTTAGTTCGTTTTCTATTCTAGTTTTCAGTTTAGTCCTCGCGTAACTAACTTTTTTTCCACAAAGGTGTTTCACTGTTAACATTGTATTTAGATGGGTTTGATCATGAGTTGAGTACTAGTAGTTTACTTTTTATCAATAGGGGCTGAAATGACTCTTTGCTTCTGTTATAGCTGGTTCTCGGGCTGTCCTTTCACCTTTTGGACAGCCTTTTAACAGTGGTTATGTCACGATCCCAAACCGGACCCGGTCGTGATGGCGCCTCTCGTGAAGACAAGGCCAGCCGACACAATTCCCCAAGTCAACCATTTTCCATTAAAAGTTGTTTTTATACCATTTATAAACCGTTAATCTCATAATGAACATTTAAATGAAAAATGCGGAATAATTTCACAAGTCCGACATTGGGGTGTCACTAGTCATGAGCATCTACCAAGGTCTGAATACAACAAAAACAGTAAAATATACTAAGTACAGAAATGAAAATGAGAGGAAGGAAGCGGTGCTGCGAACGTCGTGCAGCCACCTTGCTAACTCTGATGACTCCGCGTTTGAGCAACCAACACCCGCTACCGGGTTCCGAAATACCTGAATCTGCACACGAGGTGCAGGGAGTAATGTGAGTACTCCAACCCAGTAAGTAATAAGAGTAAATAAAGACTGAGCAGTAGGAAATAATGAATCCACATTTATGTTAAACTCAATAAACATACAGACTGCTAAATCAGAATACGAGTCAATCGCCTCTTTTAAAATCCAGCTTTTGGTAAAAATCATTTAAAATGCCTTCCGACAGATTCAGTAGGGGTCAATACCATTTTTAATAAAAGAGCTGAAAACCATAATCGGCCCCTCGGGAAAAACATAGTTCATAAACAGCCCCTCGGGCAAAACAGGAGTCATAAACACCTCCTAGCAAGAAAATCTCAGTGGAAATAACAAAAGCCAAATCAGTGATTAAGTTATGAACATCTCATAAACCCAGCTTAAATGAAAGTTGTTTAAAAACATTTATCCAACATTTTCGACAGAGGCTCGGTACAAAGATGAGTGGAAACAGTCATTAAATCAACATATTCGATAGAAACTCACTCTAAAGAGAAGTGAAAATCAATAAGTTCATAATCAGGCCCCTCAGGTAAACATCACTCATGTGCATGTATATAACTATCGCCCCTCGGGCTAGCCTCTCAGTCACTCGTGACTCAACTTCTACCATTCAGCGCTCACACTCAGCACTCACGCTCAATAGGTACCATATAGTAACCGCTGCGGCGTGCAGCCCGATCCATATATCGCTGCGGCATGCAGCCCGATCTATATATATAGTCGACTACGCTTACTGGGGTGTGCAGATTCCGGAGGGGCTCCTACAGGCCAAGCGCTATATTGCTGCGGCGTACAACCCGATCCAACATATCGCTGCAGCGCGCAGCCCGATCCATATATATATATATATATATATATATATGTTGATGCGGCGTGCAGCCCGATCCATAGATATATAATCCTCACAACCAGGCCCTCGGCCTCTCTCAGTCATTAACCTCACAATCAGACTCTCAATCTATCTCAGTCATCAACCTCACAATCAGACCCTCGGTCTATCTCAGTCATCAACTCACGATCACTCGGACCATCAGTAAAACAGGGAACCCAGCCCAAACAGTTTTCACATTTTTAACAAAATATAGTGATAAAACCATATTTAAACAATAACCAGGTAAAAACATGACCGAGGATATTCTTTCAAAACAAATAGAGTGAGGAAAAATAGTAAAAACGCCCTTAAGGGTCTCAACAGGTCGGCACAAGGCCCCAAACATGGCGTACAGCCCAAAATATAATATCAATCTCTAGAACATGGAATATCATAAGGTTTCAAATCAATACGCGACTTAATAATCGTACCGCACGCTCGTCATCTAGTGTGTGCGTTACCTCAAAATAACACAACGATGTGTAACCCGGGGTTTCAAACCCTCAGGACAGTATTTACAATCATTACTTACCTCGATCCGGTCCAAACTCTAGCCCGCGATGCCTTTGCCCGCACGAATCGACCTCCGGATGCTCCAAATCTAGCCACAATCATTACATAACCATTAAAACATGCTAAGGGAACAAAGCCCACTCGAAAATATCCAATTTACATCAAATATCCCAAAATTACTCAAACCCGGCCCCCGGGCCCATGTCTCGGAACTCGATAAAATTAACTTCAATCGAATCCTCATCCTCTCACGAGTTCATACATATCAAGAACATCAAAATCGGACCTCAAATGGCCCCTCAAATCCCCACTCAATGGTCTCTTAATCCCAAGCCCTAATCCCTCAATTTCTTCCTTAATTTCCACTAATGCCATGATTAAACAATGGAAAAATGATCATAAACATGAGTAATGAGGCTTAGGGAACTTACCCAACTGTTTCTCTTCGATTCTCCCTTGAATTCACTGCCCTAGCTCGCTTCCCGTCTTCAAAAATGGAGAACTTAACAAAATTTCACGAAAGAACATTATATACTTTCTGGCCCAGCTATTTCCGCACTTGCGATACCATAAGCGCACCTGCGCTTCCGCTTCTGCGAATTTCACTTACTCCTTCAGGTTCCGCATCTATGACCCAGGTACCGCACCTGCGGTTCCGCAGATGCGGTCAAAGTCTCTGCTTCTACGGCCAGCACCGCTTTTGCGGTCTCCTTTACGCACCAGCAGCGTCGCACCTGCGATCACCAATCCGCAGGTGTGGAAACAACTGAGGCAGCAAATTTTCTGCTGCAAAACTTCAAGTCCGACTTCCCGATAACTATCCGAAACCATCCCGAGGCCCCCGAGACCTCAACCAAAAGCACAAACATATCCCATAACCTTATTCGAACTTGTACCAATCTTCAAAACACCTTAAACAACATCAAAGCCACCAAGACACATCGAATTCAAGCCTAAGGTTCTAAAATCTTTCGCATTCCGCTTTTGGTAAAAAAGTATACCAAACCACGTCCGAATGACCTGAAATTTTGCACACACATCCCAAATCACATAACGAAGCTACTGCCACTCTCGCCTACCAACCGGAAATCGCCAAAATCTCCATTTCGCCAATTCAAGCCTAAACCTTCCACGGACTTTCAAAATGCATTCCGATCACGCTCCTAAGTCCCAAATCACCTAAAGGAGCTAACCAAATCATAAAAATGCCGATCCAAGATCATACACAAGCAAGTCAAATCTTGGTCAAACCTTTCAAATTTCGAGTTTCAAACAAAGAACTGTTCTTCTCATTTCATTCCGATTACCCTGAAAACCAAAACCAACGATTACATGAGTCATAATACACCACACGGGGCAAGTCATGCCCGGGAACTGACGAACAAAGTACTAAAACTCAAAACGATCGGTCGGGTCGTTACATCCTCCCCCACTTAAACATACGTTCGTCCTCGAATGTGCCCAGAGTTGTTCCAAAAGCCAACCACTCGCTGAATAGCCTTACCATGCATATACCCGGGGGTGATCCCACGTCACCCTATCTCATATAGGTCCGATAACACATATAAACTGAAATTTCACAATCCAATCTAGCCCATAAACCATAGAACCACATTTCTACTTATGAAATCCTCAATGCGATCAGAATCTCACATTTATACTGCGAATAAGCCCGAACAAGCTGTAATAACCCATACCTGCTACCTCAGGTGCAATCACATGATATACCACATAACTCAAACACTTGTAGTGTTAACTTCTAATCACAGCAGCTGCACACAACACCCGAATACCGATAGACTTATCACTAAAGTCTCATTCCAACACCTCCATATGCTGCCAATGATAGCTAAAACACGCAGTAAGCCATAACCATTTCTCAGATTCGCCATTCCTGAAGCCACTTCTCCTTTGGCAATGGCCATAGAAAATTTCTGAGCCGAACCTCGATATTATCCTTCCAACATGCTGAAATCAAATCCGTTCGTATTCATTAATGATCCCAACGATCTCATCTAATCCAACACACTACTCTGGTGACATGACACATCAATACAGGCCTAAGCTACAACTTGCACAATACGCGCACCAATAAGCAACAGTCCGAACATACTCGGATCATGAAAATGACTCCAATGAAAGAGATGTACTGCAAGCTCACCAGTACCACTACAGCACAAGGTCGAGAACCCGTCTCACATCATAGAAACCGAACACACGAATCTAACCCGCAAGGTCATACCTCCACATAACTTTGCTGCAATGCGCGACCCTACCCAAACACTGCTCCACATGAAACACCTCAAGTCACTCTGCTCGAAATTGACGACCACGCGCAATTGATGTCTAGAACCAAAGTAAATCATCATAACAACGGTGAAGCAAATACATAACACCGCACGACCTAAAGGACATAACCGATGCGCCATCCGCCAAGCAATATCCAATACTCCTCCCGCTCGACTCCCACTATGAGACCCCAATAGAACCGCACCATATGTGCCTATAACCAACAAATTATAACACCTCGCAACACAGAAAGGTGACTCATAGACCTCCCCAGATTACTAACAAGCTCAATAACAATTGAATCAACACATCCCTCAACAATACAATTTGGAGTCAACAAAGCCGTCCCGATGCAGAACACGCATCCATATAAGTCTACTAATGAACCATACACCAACTCTAGTCACTCATAACAGATAAATAACCCTCTGAAGGTTCACAATGACTGAATTATAGCACATACTATCATCTGATTAACTTACCCATATCTTTACCATCCTCAACCACGAGCTAACCTGCTTATGAGAACTTCCAGTCTCCAAGTCCATAAAGCACATGAATTACCATATCTGATCCCAATTTCGCCGCTCGAATATACAACACACCTCTAATACTCAATCATCCCACGAGAGGTACACCTATAATTCTTCTATGCCACCTAGCAACTCGCATATCCTCAGTTGAGAAGACAAGATAGTGCCGCAATATCAATAAAGCATCCATAACTCAAACACATCGCCTTTTCTGAAATGTATACCCTCATCAAGCAACACCAATCAGCAGTACCTTTTCCTTAATCATCTGAAATTGCCCGTGCTGCCTAAGAATTTTATGTCCTTCCTTTCAGAACTGAACCGTAACCTTACACACGCAGATCTCAATCCTCCACATATGCCGCATATACCAAACCATCCTAAAATAACATGAGAATTTCATATCCCTTCTGAGCCACAAGAAACTATGTACTCAACCAACCAAAAACTTTCCATTGATCCCATTCAGAAGAAAATCTCTACACATTCCTTGCTTCTTACACTCGCAGAAAATACGCATCTCTAACCGCAGTAGAAATCATCAAGAACTCCCCGTCTCCCCTTTTGACGAAACCAAAGCTGACATGAATGAATCCTTCTAACTCAACCAAGCTACGCAGGCCACCCAAAATCTAAGAGCAGTGCCGCGAAACAACTGTAGAAGCTCATTACATCGCAAACATCCAAAGAACTAATCATATCCTTGCCATACTGGTTCGGCATACTATTGATACCCAATTTTTTCCTGTATATTTTTAATACGCAAAATACTTTCAAAATAGCATATGTACGCATATATAAGCATGTCCAAATGTTTTATTATTTTTCCTTAATTTTTAAAGATTTTTAAACCAGTTTATTCCCCTATTTTTATTCATAAAAAACCCAATAATAATTCCCAAAATTATCATTTTGGTGATTCATTTATTGGATTCTCATATTTATACTAAAATATAGCTAATATATTTTTTTGCATATTTTTACGAATTTATTTAGTATTTTTAAAGCTAAATTGCATATAATTGCAATATTAGCCCCTTTTAAGATTTAATTGCGTTTATATTTATAAAAAAATTAAGTCCAGTATTTTCAAATTGAATTATATGTTATTAATCATTTTAGCGCCTTTAATTTATTTCCAGAAATTATTTATTATTTTTTTATAAAATAAATGAGGGGAAAATCGCTATTTAAATGATAGCCCATTTGCATTTCAATATTAGCCGGATTTGGACCTCTAATTAAACCCAATTCCTAAACCCAACTAACCAACCCAATTACCTAATCTACCCGACCCACGAACCTTCTAAACAACCCGCCCGGATTCCCCATTCAATCAAGGTCGTTGATCAAATGATCAACGGCCACCTTTTAATCTTTCCTTTTTTAATTTCCCCTTACCCAAAAACCCTAGTCATTTTGCATCCAGCCGCCTTTGAAACCCCCCTTTCTCTCAATTCTCTCTCAAAGCTTTACAAACCCTAGCCGCCTCCCTCCACTTTCGCCCTAAAAACCACCGGAATCCATGGCTTCCAAGGCCATTGAAGTCCTATACCGGCCCCCCATAACTCCTACACGCCTGGTTACTGTAGTTTCAAGGCTTGACCATGAGGAAGCTTGGCCCAGACTTTGTTTGATTCAAGTTCTATGGCCATCTCTGACCTTGCTCCGGCCAGCCATGTTCATTCGAGCCTGATCTCGACTTCTCCGGCTCAGATCAATGACTTTCCAAGCCTTTCTCATCACCTGGGTTCTTCTGAAACCCTAACCCTTCGAGGTTTTTCGATTCTGTTAGATCCGTTGTATATTAGTGTTTTCTCTAAGGTTTTAAACATTTTCTCAAAGTTCTTTCAAAACTATACCTTCAGAGCCTTCATCTTTTTCCGATTTAGGGTTTCGTTGAGTTATCCTTTAAAGTTTCTCTAATCTTTAGCATGTTCTACTGTGTTTCGCATGTGTGTCTTTTACTGTGTTTCTTATAAGTTCCTTCTACTGTATTTCCTATGTGTTTCTTCTACTGTATTTCTTATGTGTTCTTCTACTGTGTTTCTTATGATTGTTCTTCTATTGGAAAATGCATGTTAAAAGTCTCAGTTCCTTTATGAGATTTCTGAACTTATTTCGTTAGTATTTTTGCCTTGATTACTTGTCTTTTTCATCTCTACACTCGGTTGATGGAAAAACCCTAAAATTTGGGGCTTCATCCGAGTATTGAGACTATTCGCTATGTGATTTGCTTGTTCTTCATATTTGAACTTGTTTGATTTCAAAACCCTAACTTCTTTGGACCTATTCGAGTTTCTGAAGATTGTTTCATCTACTGCTCGACTGAGTTTCGAAATCTTTGTTTCAACCTTTGTTTCTTTATATGATTCTGATTTCCTGCTAAACTCTTCTAGGGTCTTTCTACTGGACCCTCTGCATGCTATTTGATACTCTCCCTCTTCCTTCAGACCTCCTTTGTGTAAATCTGATTGATTCTTTCCTTGTTGTGCTAATTTCCCTGTTACTTGGCTTGATTCAAAAACTTTCCTTAGCCTTTCTGACTTGGTTTACTCGTGAACCAGTGATTTCGAACCCTTGACTCCTTGATTTACTATGTACTGATTGATTTTATTGGGTATCTTACCTTATTTGTTTAACCGTGTATTTTAAAGATTCTTCCCTTAATTAAACTCCTATGTATTTACCCCTAATTGCCTACTTTGCACAATATACTTACTCAATCTCTTTCCTTAAATGATTTCTGTTCATTACCGTTTAAGTTTGAACTCCTTAATTAAGGAAGTTCTTCTAATGATTGATTTTAATTGGTACATGGTTATTTCTTGCCTTATTTTCTGCCTGTTTCACACTATAAATACCTTCTCTTTCATTAATACGACACACGAACACTCTTAGTTTTCTGAACCCACACTCACATTCAAAAGCATTCTCTCTTGTTACTTGTGTCGTGGCCTGTTTTCCAAGTACTGCTACTGCTGTATTTTGCTTCTTTGAAACTGGTATGTCATGATTAAGGTTTTCAGCAATCACAACAATTTGTTATTTACTACCTTTACCTGCATGTCATCCTACTGCTTATGTGTAGTTCAATGCTTACTTTAGCATGCTGTAATTTCCTTCTGCCTATTCTACATCTATTGTGAATCCCAAAACCCCACTCCTTATGTTTTTATGCTATGGTTTGAGGCATGGCAGTACTGCAAATTATTGTCCATGACTCAAACTTGATCCCCTGGGATCCTAGCCTCTAATATGATGTGTTCTGGCAGACTTATAGGCATGCCAGCATCCTCCATTGCTGGGTATGCCTAAAGCTTGGCCTAGCCTAAGCAATAGGCTCTTTGCAATTCCCCTATTCCCTGAACCCCTTTTGTGTACCTGTTTGTGGCTGTTTCCCTCTCCTTTATTCCTTAGAATTATGTTCTTCACTTGCACTCTCTCTTAGATTTTATGTTCTGCCCCCCTCTTGTGAGCCTTGCCTTGGGACCCTTTGAGCTCCCTCTGAACTTGGACACTTGAGGACTGGCCCTTCCACACTGCACTTGTCCCTATTCTGGTGATATAGTTTGGGTGTGAGCATTGTCCGGAGTCCCATTGAGGCTCTTAGGGAACTTTGACACACTCAGATTGGAGAAAGGCTTTGGATCAGTGGTCTTTGAGTTGGTCTATCTCATATTTCAGACAGGAAGTCTGAATCAAGCTCTCCTTTGGTTGTACTTTTTTTTACTTTTCTTCTAATGTAATTTTTTATTCATTCTGGTTTGTAATAAGTTGTAATAAACGCTTGGGGCTGGCTAGTGAAAAAGGATGGGTAACTATGCATGCAAAGGGTAGAAATCATGTTTATAGGTCTATTACAATTTTGCATATATCAAATACATATAGAAATCATGACTATAGGACTGTTATATTCCTGCATATCCAACTTCATATAGAAACCATGTCTATAGGTATCTTGAATTCTGCATATTCAAATAGAAATCATGGCTATAGGTCTATTCTAAATTCTCCATAGCCAACTTCGTATAGAAATTATGCCTATAGGATTGTTCACTTCTGCATATTCAATTATATCTAGATACCATGTTTATAGGTTTAAAACAAGCCTTATGCATTTAGATACTACGTCTATAAGACTTCTGCATTTTTTTTACACCATGTCGATAAAATTTAAAATCAGCAACGCATAGAAAGCATGCCTATTAGGAATTTCTAATCGAATCTGATTCGCCTCACTCAGTGTTAGATATAAAACCAGTAATAATGGATACTGTTAGTTGCAGAATTTATAATCAATTCGTTAAATCCTGCCTCTCTTTTAATAATCTGATTCCCTCACTTAGCAAGTTTAACAAGTATGCATTCAAACAATTTATTTCAAGCCTTACTATTTTCTGAATTCAGTAGATATCATGCCTATAGGACCCCGTCTTAACACTTAGGCAAGCCATAGGGTAATAACTATAAACTGAATCTGTTCTATTAATTACAACCAGCAGGCAGGCCTGATTCGAGCTTCTTATCTGAATTATGTAATAAATCAGTCTGCCTCAACCTTTAAGTTCTCTCATATTTGGTATTTAATCAGACCTTAACCAGTATGTGAAAGTCATGCTAATTACGTGCTTTTCTGTTCAAGGAGGTGTGATTGAGCCTCTATTTGTTTACATGCTCCCCCTCCCCCCCTAAAATGTGCAATGTGTGTTTTGTATGTCGCCTTAGATTTTTGACCTTTTGAAACCTCAAATAAGCCCAATATTCCTCCCCTTTTAGGATTAGTAGTCCTATGTGCCTCCGGGACTGATAGGATTGGGACGAGTAATAGCATGCAACAAGTAATCGAGACAATTCCGCGCTTTAATACCTTGACGGGGTGGGAAGGGTAGATATGGATATGATGACCATGTGATAATGTCACGTGTAGCCCCTCATTGAGGAGTGATTACCGGACATTGTGTGGGGTGATCCATATTTTTAATAAACCTAGGACCCCCTCCCTCTATTTCTTTACTTCTTTTAGCAATTTCAACTCTTTCTTTTAAAATCAGCTTTTCTAATTGTTCTTTCCAACATTGTTTATTTGTAAACCATTAGGTGAAAATCCCCTCTTATTTGAAGCTTTATTTGTCTACATGTTATTTGCACCTAAATTCACAATAATTGTCTGGCCGGGAACCACACTAGTGGATTCTGAGGGGTGCCTAACACCTTCCCCTTAGAATAATTTCAAGCCCTTACCCTATCTCTGGTTATCCAAATCAAACTCTTTTGGTGTCCTAATGCACCCTGATCATTAGGTGGCGACTCTTCATGCAAAACCCAGTTCCCAAAAGGAACGAGTTGTCCAACCAAATGTCATAAACCCGATTTCGCGAGAAAAAGGGGGGGCGCGACAATCCTTCAGTAACTCTAGCCATCTCCTCTGACGCAAATTAAGGTCCTTCTGCTTGAACAAATGCTGCAAACTCCGGTGATCAGTATATATCTCACAAGGCACGCCGTACAAATAATGGCGCCAGATCTTCAAGGCGTGAACAATGGCAGCTAACTCAAGATCATGGACATGATAATTCTTCTCATGTATCTTCAACTGTCTGGATGTGTAGGCAATCACCCTATCGTCCTGCATCAATACCGCTCCAATGCCAACTCTCGAGGCATCACAATAGACAGTATAAGACCCCGAATCGGTAGGCAATATTAAAACTGGGGCTGTAGTCAAAGTTGTCTTGAGCTTCTGAAAGCTCTCCTCGCACTCTTTCATCCACTGGAACGGAGCACCCTTCTAGGTCAGTCTGGTCATAGGTGCTGCAATAGATGAAAACCCCTGAACAAATCGACGGTAATAACCCGCCAAGCCAAGGAAACTGCGGATCTCTGTAGCTGAGGATGGTCTGGGCCAACTCTGCACGGCCTCTACTTTCTTCGGATCCACCTGAATACCCTCTCTCGAGACCACGTGACCCAAGACACTACTACAAAATGCCTTTGGCGGCAATAAGGTAATTATCGTTAATGAATTATTTAAGCTGAAATATTAGCGGCAAAAGACTATTAGCCAGTAAAAGATATCCTTTTAACGACAATAAAAAAAATTGTCACTAAAAGTCACTAATTGAATTAAATTTTTTATTATTTTAACTTTCCCTCCGTACAAAGAAAGTAAAATCTTTCCCTCCATTTTTTTGGGCACAAGAAATTACATTCCCTCCCATTAGAAAAACCTCCAATTAGGAAAACAATAGGAAAAACTCTGTAATTAGAACGAAGAACAACGCTAGAAAACAATACAGAAGAACGACGCTAGGAAAACCTACGCGTTAACAGTATCGCTGCAAAAGCCTCCGTCCTGCCACGGTCTCCGACCATCCTAGGTCGTTCTTAATCGAGTTACATATAACTTTGGTTGATGCTGCTCGATTATTCTCAATCTTCGCTGTCAATCTTCTCCCTCTCATTCGTCTTCAACTTCTGTTTTCGTGCAGGTTTCAAGAGTTATTGCAGAAAGCGTTCGTCTCCTTCAATTTCTTGTCTTAATCGGCAAAAAAATATACTTACTAGGTACCAATATTTGATTTTGACATCCAACTATGGCCTTTTGGGATTGGTGAAAGTATAGCCTTTTCTGTGTTTACTAAGTCGTTTGTGATATCTAGCTATTGTTGGATTGGTAGTCGATTGATTGACTGATTCCTCCTCTGTTACTCTATCGTTTTTGAATTGGTTCCTCTATTTTCTAAGACTACTGTTATTTTTGTGATTTTTCAGAAATTTTCTAAGTGTCGTTGATGCATATTGATGTATTAGTTGAATATCCGTAGTCAAGATATGAATTCAACCATGTTCAAACTTTTTTTGCCCGAGTATGATATATATATATATATATATATATATATATATATATATATATATATATACACACTCTATTGTTAGTTGGTGATTTAGTGCATTATTAGGCTTATTACTGATTTTTACCTTATTACAAAGAGGAGTTTTAGCGGCTAAAAAGTTCGCAAAATATTTTGCAACTGGTTAGTTTGTTCGCGTGAAGGTCTGAGAGGATCAGAATAATCTTTTACTTATATTTATACACTAAAAATATCTATTCAAAGTGAAATCTGAAAAAAAAATAGTAGCATCGAATAACTGAGAATAGATAGAATAGAAGAATGAGATAAACGAGTATATACAGAACATGTTGGTTGATCGTAGGATTAGAATTCATCATCATGGAAATCTGAGTTTCTTTGATAATTCTTTCAACTTCTGGGCTGGAAAAATGCAATCTAGGAGTGTTGTGTCGCACTACTTGATCATCCCCCACGTTCTCAACCAAATTATTCTCCGAGGCAATTCGTCAAAAACCCAACTTCTTAGAAAGATTTTCACTTGACTGATCCTATTTGCTACTGCTAATACATGGTGTAATTTGCTGCATAAATCTAGTATCCTGGATTGTTAGAGAGTTAACACCAACGTTCACCTCTTCTGCTAGTGCTTCAAAACTATTTGGACTTGTGACAACCTTTATCGCGGTTTGTCGAGCAGTTGGAATCTTCATATGCTGCTGCTGATTCTTCACACCTGGAGCAGCATTTCGCTTAGTAGGAGACCTCATCACTACTGTCCATTCGTCCTCAGTTTGCCCACCAACTTCAGCAGTAGTAGCTGCATTATTTTGTGCACATAAATTAGTAGTTGTCGTACCATCTGGTTTCTCAACCTGGGAAGTAGCATGTTGTTGTCGTGTAGTTGGTATCACAGGTGTAGGAGCTCGATCACCAGCTGTCCCAATTTGCTGTTGCACCTGTCCCATAAGATTTTGATGCCCAACTTTTGTAGATTTTTGTCCAGCAACAGAACCTGTAGTAACACCAGCAACCACATGATCTTTAGCTGTAACAGATTTGCCTGAAGCATCACAAACATGTCTAGTCCTTGGATTTGTAGCTATTTTCTTTGATGTATCAAGTACATGTCCAACACCTTTAGCCATAGGAGTTTTTCCAGCTGCCTTCCTCTCACTCTGATCATCCTTAATCCCTTCAGCAACACCATCATATCGCGCTGCTTTACGGACTAGTTATGCAACAGTAATATAGTGAATTGTTCTACGATGAATAATAAAGGGCAGCCCGATGCACTAAGCTCCCGCTATGTGTGAGGTCCGGGGAAGGGCTGGACCACAAGGGTCTATCGTACGCAGTCTTACCCTATATTTCTGCAAGAGTCTGTTTCCACGGCTCGAACCCGTGACCTCCTGGTCACATGGCAGCAACTTTACTAGTTACGCCAAGTCTCCCCTTCTCTGCGATAAATAATAATGAGTGAATTTGTAGTTGAAGATTGAGATAACCAAGTCAAGAATTAGCTTAATCCTGTTATTGCTAAAATACATTTTCTTATTCCACATTCTGCCTTGTATAAAATAATTCATAAGTTCTCATACAAGTTACATCTGTATTAGTTATGCAGAATTTTATTACGGTAACCTACTGGTTATATTAGTAATGCAAATTTTTTTATCGGAAACTAAACATTGTATTATTAATTATGCAGTGCTTAACTATGATTAGTTTTCTTATACAACAAAATAGGCGATCCCCAAGTGTCTAATTGTTCCTGCTGATACTAAAAGGATAGCTTTGCTCTATTGTGATTCCATTTGTTAGTTTGGCAGCTTTCCTCTATTGTGATTCCATTTGTTAGTTTGGCAGTACATCCCATGTCTATTTAATTGAGTATTTAGGCCATTGTCTCGATTGCTTTTGTGAAATAGATCGACTAATATTCTGTAAAAAAGGACATACCTTGTTTGCATTTTTTGTTACATACCACTGTTCCTTTTCAAGTCGTTATCCATTTCAAGTTGAGGCATAGTTTATTGATCGTTTAATCTACCTAATGTCGATTTTCCAGAATAAACGTTAAGTAGATGAGGTAGGACGCATGATGATTCAATAATGTCTTTATTATTGTTCTAGTAGGTTTCCTCTTCATAGAAATATTCTACAGACTGCTTTTCACCTTTGTCCTTCTTGCTCTTTGTTGGTTCTTGTTTCCTTTGTCAAAAAAGGATTTATGAGGATAAATTGGAAAACATGAAAAATATATATTTAAACTTATTTCTCAGCACGTTTTTATGTTCTGCTCCCTGGGATTGCAACGCTTCTTCATAGAGAATAAACTTACATTGTCAAAGGTATTTAGATACAAAATCTTACTGTTCTAAACCTAGTCTATAGTGTATGTTACCGTGTCGTTGATCTAGGGAAATATCCATAAAAGTTTTTCCCCAGATTGATGACATACTTCTATCACTTGTCTGCTCAGAAACTGCTGGTGGACTCCCAGGTTGGTTATTATTGAGAACAATATGAAATTTGTGAACTTTTTGAGTGCCTGGATCAAATCAACCCTTGAGAAGATTCTGGCTTATTTATTGCAGTTGATTAAGAACCACCAAAGAAGTTCAATCATTTTACTTGCATGTCTCTTATTGACTTTGGCTGGAATGGGGAAAGAAGGGATGTCTGTGAGTGTCACATTAGCTTATTTTACTAGTTATATATTCATCACAAAATTTCTTAAACTATAAGTGGTGTTTGAAAATTTGATACCAGTTCAGTATTTGCTTGTAGTTTAATTTATGGGGTCCCCCGAATCTCGATCAGTTGGTTGAAGCAATGAAATCTTTCGTCCCAAATGCTGCCATGGTTCATACGCATAGTGTTCTCTCAATGCAAGGATCTGATGAAGCTTCTAGTGCTTCTTCAGTGAAGTTCGATTATCTTTATGTTCCAATTGTTTATACCGTTGTCAATATATTTGTTGTTCTCTTACGACCATGTTGCTCGAAAGTGTGTGACTCGGTGAAGGAAGTTGTGTTAAACCCTGGTGAGCTTTCAGTGGTTTATATTTGTGAGTTTCCAGAGATCAAAGGGAAGTTCGATCCAGTTAAGGCTGCTAAATTTGGGGTGGAACCTGGGCCAAAATATGCTCAAATGCAATGTGGTAATCCAGTGCAGTCAGATAACCTAGACAACACCGTAAGTTGGAAGGATTCTTTTGAAAGCTTACATTGGGCTTTATTGTCTATCTAATTAGATTCTCCGTGCTTCGTTTGTAGGGTAATGTTGTACAGGTTCATCCTTGTCAAGTTGTGGAGCCTTCTATTCCCGGTCCTATTGTGCTCCTTGTTGACTGCCCGACACTTTCTCATCTGCAAGAATTGTCATCTTTAGAGTCTCTTATTCCATATTACTTGAATACATCTGAACAACCCATTGACATGTGCAAAAAAGTAAATTGTTTGATACACCTTAGCCCTGCATATGTAACAAATATAACTGCATATGAGCAATGGACGACCAAATTTGGTGAAGCCCAGCACATAATGGCAGGACATGAGCCGTAACTAACCTTATAATATTCTCTTCTTTTCAAATGCATATCTTGCTTCGTCCAATAAATTTATGTTTTCCTGTTTATATGGTATATGTTGATTATTCGTGTGCCATTTGCAGGAAGAATATTTAGATTCCAATTCTGAAGTCCAGTTCAAGAGTTGCTGCAAAACTTAACTACCCGTGCCCTCAATTCTTTCTTGCTCCTGGTTTTTTGTCCCTTAAGCAGTTAAAGAGCCTACCATCAGTCTCAAAGTTCCGGAGGGAGGTATACCTTACTGAAACTCTGTTTGGATACACAATAAATTTAATTGTTGATAATGACTTGATCTTGGGTATGTTTGCCTTATCGAGCAGTTACTTTAATTTTGTTCATTTCAGTTGTCTCTTCCAGCTTCATGTCGATTCATTTATGCGGAGAACCTTCTCAAGGTGAGAGAACCAATATAGTGTGGTTGAAATAGTTCTGGCCCGATGTTAGAACCTGCAATTATTGATGCTCTATATAAATAAAGAAATTCCTTACTTATCAAAAAGAGAAAAAAGATTAAGAAAGTACAGACCAAGTTTTAACTTTAATGCTTGGTTTATTTAAAAATGAACTTTATTTTCTGGAACAATTAAATCTTCTTCCATATAAAGATCTTCGATTAGACAATTCTGGTGTTCCTGCTACTATTTCTTAGACAAAAATCATAGATGAGCACTAGAACCAGCTGTTATGGGAGTATCTTACAAACATTTGATCCTTTAGCTACAACATGTGGATTATCAACATTAATTTTTGTTGCTTAGCATGGGCTGAAAGTAGTGATTCTTTCCTGTTTTTCGTTCTTGGATTAAAAGCTCCATTGGTTCCTAGATTACACAAGAATAGTTATTACTAGACCTATGTTTCAAGTTATCATTTAGCCATTCCAGATCTATTATGAGCCATTATATTGTGTAGCATCTGATATGACCATTCCATCATGTTCTCACAATGAAGTCTCTTTTGCACAACTTGATATAATAGTTCCCACTGCTCTTGAGACTTGGTTTCACTTAATCAATATGATTTTGATGAAAGAAATATGCAATTGTTTAGCACAGGCTTAGGCATCTTGATGTCATTCTACGCATGCTAAATGCAAGTCTAATATGAAATATGAAATTGTAAGGAGATCCTCCAGTCTGCCTTGGAATATGCTTGCTTGCACTAAGTAGGTTTTTCAAGCACCTGCAGTAATTTTGGTTGATTGGCTGGGTAAGAGCAATCCGTGCTGCAACTTGATTTTGCCGCTGTCATTGTTTTACTCGTGAATACTCCATGTACACTAGGATCTCAATGACTTTGGTCTGCTTATAAAGCCATCAAAAGAAAAGACTCTTCTATGCTTCTTACAGATTTGCTTGATATCTTGCAATTCCTCTGATTTACTTTTTATTTACATTATTGCAGTTTGATTTGTTTCAGTCGGATTTGTTATGTCTTATACTATAGAAAAATGAAACTATCATTCTACAGTAAAACAACTTTAGCTTGGGGCAATGTTTGCTCGATAAACATCCCAGTTGAAGACTACTATATTTCATCTATTGACATAGTTATTTTGTAATTTCAGGTCATATAGTCTGATGATTGATAATTTAGCGGGTGAAAGATTTCCAAATGATGAAGCATTGCAAAAATTATTTGAAGACTATTATTTGTTAGGATTAGTTATATAATGGCAATAGCTATTTGCTTCAAGCAATATAAGTTCATTTTTTAAGTTATTGTGATATTACTATTTTGGATTAGTACTTCCTTTTGTTTGTTAAAATTTAATGAGATACATTATGTTTTTATGAATCAATATTATTATGTTTTATTATTTGGATCATTTTTTGAATGAATGTAGTAGCTATTATTAATGGTGGCTAAACTATTGTCGTTATAGCTTGTGACTTAGTGACAATTTAACAGAATATACTGGTTATAAAAATAGATGATAAAAGAGCAGATTATGATGTTTCCACATGGGATATTGTAGCCATAATAATTGCTATTAAAGATGATTTTTAGCAGCAATTTAATAGAATTTACCAGCCATTAAAATGGATGCCTAAAGGGCATACTAATTCGTTTTCAGAATTACTATTATAGCCATTCTAATTGCCACAAAACAGTTACCGCTAAAGGTATGGACCTTTAGCGATAAATGTTTTGAATTTAGCGGCTATAAAAATGGACGTAAAAAGAGCAGTAGTAGCCATTTCTAGATTGGATTTAGCAGCCATTATAATTGTCGCAAACAATTGCCGTTAAAGAAAATGATATTTAGCGGCAATAAGTCAGACATTTACCAGCTTTTGTGAGAAACGCCGCTAAAGGATTTGCCGACCCTGATATCAGCGGCTAAACATCAATGGCCGGTAAATGGTATAACGACAATTGCTATTGCCGCTAATGCCCTATTTTATTGCCGCTAAAGCCCCTTTTTGTTGTAGTGAGAACGCCACGAAATCCAACTAAAACTCACATTTCAAGAACTTAGCATACAATTTCTTTTCTCTCAAGGTCTGGAGCATTGTCCTCAGTTGCTGCTCATGATCCTCCCGACTCCAGGAGTATACCAGGATGTCATCAATAAAAACAATCACGAAGGAATCAAGATATGGCCGGAAAATACTGTGCATCGGGTGCATGAAGGCTGCTGGGGCATTAGTCAGCCCAAATGACATAACAAGGAACTCGTTATGACCATACCGAGTCCTGAAGGCAGTCTTCGGGATATCTGGCTCCCGAATCTTCAACTGATGATAGCCTGAATGCAAGTCAATCTTAGAAAACACACAAGCACCCTGTAGCTGATCAAACTGGTCATCAATACGAGGCAAAGGATAACGGTTTTTCACTGTCACCTTGTTCAACTAGCAATAATCAATACACATATGCATAGAACCATCCTTCTTCTTCACAAATAAGACAGGAGCACCCCATGGTGATACACTGGGCCGAATGAAACCCTTATCAAGTAGTTCCTGCAACTGCTCCTTCAACTCCTTCAACTTAGGAGGAGCCATACGGTACGGAGGGATAGAAATGGGCTGAGTGCCCGGCAACAGATCAATGCCAAAATCAATGTCTCTATCGGGCAGCATACCCGGAAGATCAGCTGGAAACACATCAGGAAAATTCCGTACTACTGGGACTGAATCAACAGAAGGAGTATCCATACTGACATCTCTCATATAAGCTAGATACGCATCACAACGTTTCTCAACCATACGCTGAGCCTTAAGGAAAGAAATAACTCTACTGGGAGTGTGACCTAAAGCACCCCTCCACTCAACACGCGGTACACCTGGCATGGCTAGTGTCACGATTTTGGCGTGACAATCAAGAATAGCATAATGGGGCGACAATCAGTCCATGCCCAAGATAATATCAAAATCAACCATGCTGAGCAATAATAAATCGGCTCTGGTCTCAAAACCACTAAGAACAACCAAACACGACCGATAAACGCGGTCTACAACAAGAGAGTCTCCTACAGGAGTAGAAACATAAACTGGGGAACTCAAAGAATCCGGAGATACACCCAAATGTGGAGCAAAATAAGAAGACACATAAGAATAAGTGGAGCCTGGATCAAATAGAACCGATGCATCTCTGTGACAGACCAAGATAGTACCTGTGATGACAGAATCGGAGTCGACAGCCTCAGTACGGGTAGGGAGAGCATAGTATCTGGCCTGGCCTCCCCCTCGAGGGCGACCTCTACCACCCCGGCCTCCACCTCTAGCTGGCTGGGCCGGTGGGGTGGCAACTGGGGCTGGGATCGTAGCCTGAGAACTCTGCTGGGCATGCTGTGGCTGAGGAGTCTGTGGAGGCGCACCCCTCCTAAGTCTGGGGCAATCCTTCACCATATGGTGCGTGTCACCACACTCAAAACAAGCTCTAGGAGGACGTGGCGGCTATGACTGGCTCGGGCCAGGTCTGCTAGACTGACCACTGGAAGCACCCCGTGCAAGAGGCGCACTAGATACTGGAGGTGCATAATAAGGCTTCTGAGGCCTAGGTGGGGCTGGAATACCACTGGCTGCTAGAAGAGCTGAATGAACAGGGCGACTCATATGACCCCTACCATGAATACCTGCAGTTGGGGTACGGGCACCAGAATAATGGCCCGACTCTCGAGACCTCTTGGCCTCCCTCTCCTCTCTGTCCCTAACATGCATACCCTCAATCCTCCTAGCAATGCTCACCACCTGCTGCTAAGATATATCCATCTCTAACTCACGAGCCATGCTAGATCTGATGCTGGGAATAAGCCCCTCAATAAACCGGCGAACCTTCTCGCGAACCGTAGAGACCAAAGTGGGTGCATGTCTGTAACGACCCGGCCGGTCATTTTTGGAATTTACGCCCCGACCCCCCATTACGCGTGGTGACGGGCGTGTACATGAGCCAATTGTTGGAAAACCCGGTTTTTCTTAAGATATTGAGATTGAGTTCCTTCCATATTTGCTTTATTCTACTTGAAATTATAACTTGTGCTAGATTAGGAAAGCATGTTTAGTTGATTTAACTTGCCTAATTGCTTAAGCTGCCTTAACTGTACTACGTGAAGCATGCTAGGTCAGTACTATTTGTTGCTTGTCTTTTTGTACTTCGTTTCCGTGTACCTTCTGGTTGTGATTGCGCATTTACATTGGGACTACGGATGTGGGATTCCGGTAGCTCCCCCCTTGTTTTTTTACTTTGGGACTACGGGTTCGATTCCCGGTAGATCCCCCTGCACTTTTACTTTGGGACTACGGGTTAGATTCCCGATAGATCCCCCCTGCACATTGATAGTTGGACTACGGGACGGTATCCCGGGAGATCCTTCGGATATACACATATGATGGACTACGGACGGTACCCCGGGAGATCCACTGGACAGTTGAGAAAAGGACTACAGGACGGTATCCTGGGAGATCCTCATTGTTACCATTGGTGTTGAGCTGTACTTATTCTGTGGTTGTTCCGTTCTTGTGTATATGCTATTGCCTTGCTTAATCTGTCTTGTATCACTGCTGTATTTATTATTTCTGTCAGATTATCATACTGTTAGTTATTGTTGTTACTATATTTTGTCTCAGTATGGCCCTGACCTACCTCGTCACTACCCAACCGAGGTTAGGCTTGGCACTTACTGAGTACCGCTGTGGTGTACTCATGCCCTTCCTGCGCATGTTTTTCATGTGCAGATCATCCAGGTACCTCTACTCAGGCGCCCTATCAGTGAGGCAGGAGGACTACGGAGACTTCAAGGTAGATCTGCTGCGTTCGCAGACTGACGAGTCTCCCTCTTATTCTATCTTTAGTACTTAGTTTTTCCTTCTTTCGGTTGTTAGAAATTCTGGAGTTTGGAACCTTTACTATACACTTCTGTAGCCTGTGTTGCCCGTGAGTTTCCGGGTTTTGGGAATTGTTTTAGACTTGTGATATTGAGTTGTACTTTCTAAGCGGCATTCAGTACAGTTTCTTTTAGATATTTGATTTGATTTTCTCTATTTTTCCGCAATTAATATATTTTCCGCAAATGTTAGGCTTACCTGGTCATGGAGACCAGGTGCCGTCATGACATGTTCACGGTTGGTGAACTAGGGTCGTGACAAGTTGGTATCAGAGCTCTAGGTTCATAGGAGTCACGGAACACAGGCCGGTTTATTAGAGTCTCGCTGATCGGTACGGAGACGTCTGTACTTATCTACGAGAGGCTATGTAACTGTTTAGGAAAAATCTTCGTTTCATTTGAATTCCTTGTCGTGCGTTATTTTGACATCAATTCTAAACTTCTGACTTCTATTCTCTCACAGATGGTGAGGACACGTGCCACTCGAGATGATCAGGCACCCGCGCCCCCTACTGCTGCCGTCCGAGGCCGGGGCCGAGGGAGAGGCTGAGGACGAGCATGTGGTGCAGCCAGAGCACCTGCGCGAGCTGCCGCCGAGGTACCACCAGCAGATCCAGCCGGAGCCCAGGCACCTGGCACACCTACTACTGCCACTACTACTCCAGCGCTCCAGGAGACTTTGGCTCAATTCATGAGCATGTACACCACCTTGGCTCAGGCGGGGTTGCTTCCCCTCACTGCAGCCACATCCCAGGCCGGGGGAGGACCGCAGACTCCCGCCGTCCGCACTCCTGAGCAGCGAGTGCAGGTTGAGCAGGTTCCCGAGATTATTCCCCCACCGCCTGCAGCACCAGTTCAGCCCGAGGATGGGTCAGCTGCTTCAGAGGACGAGCAGCGGAGGCTTGAGAGGTTTAAGTATGATCCCCCAGTGTTCAGTGGCTTAGCATCAGATGATGCCTTGGGATTTTTGGAGGAGTGTCATCGCATTCTTCGTACTATGGGCATAGTGGAGTCCAACGGGGTCTCTTTCACTGCTTTTCAGCTTCGGGGAGCCGCCTCTGATTGGTGGCGCACTTATGAGTTAGATAGTCCAGTCGAGGCTGCTTCACCGACTTGGACCCAGTTCTCGGACATGTTTATGAGAGAGTTTGTTCCCCAGAGCCTCAGAGATTCATGGCGCGCAAAGTTTGAGCACTTGCGCCAGGGTGCTATGACAGTTTCAGAGTATGCCATCCGTTATACCAGGCTGGCCAGGCATGCACCAGCTTTGGTTGCTACATTTCGAGAGAGAGTTCGCAGGTTCATTGAGGGCCTTATTCCGCCCATCAGGTCTAGTATGGCTCGAGAGTTGGAGATGGACATTCCTTATCAGCAGGTAGTGAGCATTGCTAGGAGGATTGAGGGTATGCTCGCCAGGGAGCGAGGAGAGAGGGAGGCCAAGAGGTCTCGAGAGTCGGGTCACTACTCTGGTGCCCGTACCTCATCAGCAGGTCGTTATGGCAGAGGTTATTCGGGTTGCCCTATACATTCAGCTCTTCCAGCAGCCGATAGTACTCCAGCTCCAGCTCCACCTCAGGAGCCTTATTATGCACCTCCAGTTTCTAGCACGCCTCCTGCACGAGGTGCTTCCAGAGGTCAGTCCAGCAGGCCTAGTCCCAGCCAGTCACAGCCACCGCGTCCTCTAGAGCTTGTTTTGAGTGCGGTGATACACGCCACATGGTTAGGGACTGCCCCAGACTTGGTAGGGGTGCATCTTCACAGACTGCTCAGCCGCAGCATGCTCCTCAGAGTTCTCAGGCCATGATCACAGCTCCAGCAGCTACCCCACCTGCCCAGCCGGCTAGGGGCGGAGGTCGGGGAGATAGAGGCCACCCTCGAGAGAGGGGCCGGGCCAGATATTATGCTATTCCTGCTCGTACTGAGGCTGTTGCCTCCGACTCCGTCATTACAGGTATTATTCTGGTTTGTCACAGAGAGGCATCGGTTCTATTCAATCCGGGCTCTACTTACTCTTATGTGTCTTCTTACTTTGCTCCGCATTTGGGCGTATCTCGGGATTCTTTGAGTTCCCTTATTTATATGTCTACTCCTGTGGGAGATTCTCTTGTTGTGGACCACGTTTATCGGTCATGTTTGGTTACTATTCGTGGTTTTGAGACTAGAGCAGACTTATTATTACTCGGTATGGTGGATTTTGACATTATTCTGGGCATGGACTGGTTGTCGCCCCATTTTGCTATTCTTGATTGTCACGCCAAGACCGTGACGCTGGCTATGCCAGGTGTTCCGCGTATTGAGTGGAGTGGTACTTTAGATCACACTCCCAGTAGAGTTATCTCTTTTCTTAAAGCTCAGCGCATGGTTGAGAAGGGGTGTGCCGCGTATTTGGCTTATGTGAGAGATGTTAGTATTGATACCCCTTCTGTTGATTCTGTTCCAGTGGTACGGGATTTTCCCGATGTATTCCCAGCCGACCTTCCGGGCATGCCGCCTGATAGAGACATTGATTTCGGCATTGATCTGTTGCCGGGCACTCAGCCCATTTCCATTCCTCCGTATCGTATGGCTCCTCCTGAGTTGAAGGAGTTGAAGGATCAGTTGCAGGAATTGCTTGGTAAGGGTTTTATTCGACCCAGTGTTTCACCGTGGGGTGCTCCTGTTTTGTTCGTGAAGAAGAAGGATGGTTCCATGCGCATGTGTATTGATTACCGCCAGCTGAACAAGGTTACAGTGAAGAACCGTTATCCTTTGCCTCGCATTGATGATCTGTTTGACCAGCTTCAGGGCGCACAGGTGTTTTCTAAGATTGACTTGCGCTCAGGTTACCATCAGTTGAAGATTCGGGAGCCAGATATCCCGAAGACTGCCTTCAGGACTCGATATGGCCATTACGAGTTCCTTGTCATGTCATTTGGGCTGACCAATGCCCCTGCAGCTTTCATGCATTTGATGCACAGTGTGTTCAGGCCATATCTTGACTCGTTCGTGATTGTTTTTATTGATGATATTCTGGTGTATTCCCGGAGTCGGGAAGATCATGAGCAGCATCTGAGGACCGTGCTACAGATCTTGAGGGAGAAAAAGTTATATGCAAAGTTCTCAAAATGTGAGTTTTGGCTGAGTTCCGTGGCATTCTTAGGCCATGTGATTTCTAGCGAGGGTATTCGGGTGGATCCAAGGAAGGTAGAGGCCATACAGAGTTGGCCCAGGCCGTCCTCAGCTACAGAGATTCGCAGTTTCCTTGGCTTGGCGGGTTACTACCGTCGTTTTGTGGAGGGATTTTCATCGATTGCTGCCCCTATGACTAGATTGACCCAGAAGGGTGCCCCATTTCAGTGGACAGAGGAGTGCGAGGCGAGCTTTCAAAAGCTCAAGACAGCTTTGACTACAGCCCCTATCTTGATGTTGCCTACCGGTTCGGGGTCTTATACAGTTTATTGTGATGCCTCACGGGTTGGACTTGGAGCGGTGTTGATGCAGGATGGTAGGGTGATCGCCTACGCGTCCAGACAGTTGAAGGTGCATGAAAAGAACTACCCTGTCCACGACCTTGAGTTAGCTGCTATTGTTCACGCTTTGAAGATCTGGTGCCATTATTTGTACGGGGTGCCTTGTGAGATCTATACTGACCATCGGAGTTTGCAGCACTTGCTTAAGCAGAAGGACCTGAATATGCGTCAGAGGAGATGGTTAGAGTTGTTAAAGGATTATGATATTACTATTCTTTATCACCCGGGCAAGGCCAATATGGTAGCGGATGCCTTGAGTCGCCGGGCGAAGAGTTTGGGGAGTTTGGCATACTTACCAGCTTCAGAGAGGCCTATGGTGATGGATGTTCAGGCCTTAGCCAGCCAGTTTGTGAGATTGGATCTTTCGGAGCCCAGTCGGGTTCTAGCCTGTGTGGTTTCCCGGTCTTCCCTATTTGACCGTATCAGGGAGCGGCAATATGATGACCCCCATTTGCTTGTCCTTCAGGACAGGGTCCAGCGTGGGGATGCCAGAGATGTGACCATTGGAGATGATGGAGTAATGAGGATGCAGGGCCAGATTTGTGTGCCCAATGTTGATGGCCTTCGAGAGTTGATTCTAGCAGAGGCCCATAGTTCGCGGTATTCCATCCATCCGGGTGCCGCGAAGATGTATCAGGACCTGAGGCAGCACTACTGGTGGAGGCGGATGAAGAAGGATATAGTTGGTTATGTGTCTAGATGCCTCAACTGCCAGCAGGTGAAGTATGAGCACCAGCGCCCGGGTGGGTTGCTCCAGCAGATAGAGATTCCAGAGTGGAAATGGGAGCGCATCACCATGGATTTTGTATCTGGACTTCCACGGACCTTGAAGAAGTTTGATTCCATTTGGGTTATTGTGGACCGGCTGACCAAGTCCGCTCATTTCATTCCTGTGTGTACCACTTATTCATCGGAGCGGTTGGCGGAGATTTATATTAGGGAGATCGTCCGTTTGCATGGTATTCCAGTTTCTATCATTTCAGACAGAGGTACTCAGTTTACATCGCGGTTCTGGAGAGCTATGCAGCAGGAGTTAGGCACTCGGGTGGAGTTGAGCAGAGCATTTCACCCCCAGACGGACGGACAGTCCGAGCGCACTATTCAGATTCTTGAGGACATGCTCCGTGCGTGCGTGATTGAGTTTGGAGGGTCTTGGGATCATTTCTTGCCATTGGCGGAGTTTGCTTATAACAACAGTTATCAGTCTAGCATTCAGATGGCGCCGTATGAGGCTTTATATGGCAGGAGGTGTAGATCTCCGGTGGGTTGGTTTGAGCCGGGTGAGGCCAGGCTATTGGGTACAGAGATGGTTCAGGACGCATTGGAGAAGGTCAAGGTGATTCAGGACAGACTCCGTACAGCCTTGTCTAGACAGAAGAGTTACGCGGACAGGAAGGTTCGTGATGTTTCATATATGGTTGGTGAGCGGGTTCTGCTTCGGGTCTCGCCTATGAAGGGCGTTATGAGGTTTGGAAAGAAAGGGAAGCTGAGTCCGAGGTTTATTGGCCCTTTTGAGATCTTGAGGCGAGTTGGGGAGGCTGCTTATGAGCTTGCCTTACCTCCCAGCTTGGCCGGAGTTCATCCGGTATTTCATGTTTCGATGCTCCGGAGGTATCACGGTGATCCGTCNCTACTGAGGTTAAATAGAATATAAAAATTTAACAGCATAAATAAGAACAGTATAAATAAGTGTAGCAGTGAAAGTATCACAGGACATAGAGAATAACTACAACTGAAACAGAAACAAGAATCACAGGAAAACTAGTACAGCTCAATGCAGAAGTAACAGTCGGGGGATCTCCCAAGATACCGTCCTGTAGTCCCCAAATGTAAATATCCAGTGGATCTCCCGGGTGCAGTCCCATAGTCCAACTCATGAATGCGCGGGAATCTACCGGAATACCACATCCGTAGTCCCAAATATAATACTCAGTACTGGGGAATCTACCGGGTGCAATCCCGTAGTTCCAATGTGAAAGTGCAGGGGGATCTCCCGGAATGCAATTCTGTAGTCCCAGTGTAAAGATACAGGGGAGCTCCCGGAATACCGTCCCGTAGTCCCAAAGTAAATACACAGCAGCAACAAGAACTCAATTCAATCAATTCATACCAAAGTAAACCAGATAATTCTAACCTAGCATGCTTCACGTAATACAATTAAGGTAGTTAAAGCTATTAGAGCAATTTAGTCAATTAGACATGCTTCTCTCGAAACAGCGGGCTTAATTTCCAAATAGCGTAAGCAAGAAAAAGGGAGAACACAATTTAAGGCTATTTTTAATGAAAAATCGGATTTCCAACAATTAAAACAAGTACGCAATCGTCACCTCACGTACAAGGCATTTCAATTATCACAATATCAATCCTAAGGGGAATGGTCCCCCACACAAGGTTAGACAAGCCACTACCTCGAACCGGCTCAATTGTCAACCCGAAACCACGTTCTTGCCACGAGTATTCGACTCCAAATGGCCCAAATCTATTCAATTAAATTTCACAATGTAAATAATACTTCAAGTAACTACGTCTACAATTAAATTCTAAGCTAATACGCGAAATTAGGTAAAATGACCAAAATGCCCCTCGGCCCACGTCTCGAAATTGGGAGAAATTTATATTTCTAGAATCCTCACACTCTCACGAGTTTATGCATACCGAAATTACCAAAATCGGACCTCAAATGGTTCCTTAAATCATCACTCAAAGGTCTCCAATTAGTCAAGCCCTAACCCCACAATTACCACTAATTTTCCTTAATTTTTCATGCTTAAATTGATAAAAGTCATTCCAATAACGAGTTTAGGGACCAAAGACCTTACCCCAATGAACTCCTCTAAAAATCCCTCTTGAACAGTGTTTCCCAAGCTTCTTCCCGTTTGAAAAAGATGAAAAATGGCTAAATTTCGCGAAGGCCAGGACTTATATGTTCTGCCCAACGATTGCCACATCTGCGGCCCTGGGACCGCTTATGCGGTCCCACATCTGCGAAACCCGATCACATCTGCAACATTTCATTAAAAGAGGACTTTCCGCACCTGCGACTACATTACCGTAGATGCGGTGCCGCTTCTGCGATTAGCTGACCGCATCTGCGGTCGACTCCCTTTTGCCTCAAGACTGCTTCTGCGACCACTGAGCCGCTTCTGCGGCGCCGCACCTACGGAACCCAAACCGCAGGTGCGGTTATGATATAACCAGCAGCTGAAGCTGCAACTTAAACTTCAAATTTCCTCCGTCAACCACCCGAAATCATCCCGAGGCCCTCGGGACCTCAACCAAAGGCACCAACAAGTCTAATACCACTGTCCAAACTTGTACCAATCCTTAAAACACCTAAAACAACATCGAAACCTCAAATTAACCATGGATTCAAGTCTAAGAACTCCAAATTTCTCAGAATACGCTTTCGATCAAAAAGTCTATCAAACCTCGTCCGAATGACCTGAAATTTTGCACACACGTCACATTCAACACTACAGAGCTACTCCAATTTCCAGAATTCTATTTCGACCCTCGGATCAAAATCTCATATCGAACCAGAGACTTCAAAAATCCATCTTTTGGTATTTCAAGCCTAAGTTAGCTACGGACCTCCAAAACACAATCCGAACACGCCCCTAAGCCCGAAATCATCCAACAGAGCTAACGGAACCATCGAATTTCCATTCCGAGGCCGTCTTCACACTGTTCCGACTACGGTAAAATTTCCAAAACCTAAGCTCTCATTTAGGGAATAAGTGTCTCAAAACTCTCCGAAATTCAAAACCGAACATCCTGGCAATTCAAAAATAGCATTAATAAACACGGGAAAAGAAGAAATAGGGGATCGCGGCATAAATTCTAAAAACGACCAGGCGGGTCGTTACAAATCACAAGTATTTTTAACTATTTCTAGCATTTATAGGTGATAAATAATATATTTATTATTTCCTCAAATTATTTATGAGTGACCATTAGGCCAAACTAGTTATTTATATTTTTTATAATACTTTATGCATATCTATAACATTTCATACCAGTTCCTATAATTATATTTTGCATTTTTATACAATTTACATGTTATTTGCAATAATATCCTATATTTACAATAATTATATTTATTATGATATTTGGGTCTCAGCCTTTCTACCCCTTCAAGGTAGGGGTAAGGTCTGCGTACACACTACCCTTCCCAGACCCCACTAGTGGAATTTTACTAGGTTGTTGTTGTTGTTGTTGTTGTTATGATATTTGGGTCAAAATAGCATCTTTATATTTTTACAATTATAATCTACTATTTTAAAAGTATTTATTTCATAAATAGCAATTTTTACCATTTTTTTTGCCATTTTTATAAGTTATTTTGATTAATTTTATCTATTTAAATTGTTGCCAAAATCGGACCAAATATGGTCCAAAAACTAAGCCCAATAGCAAATACCCATTCCCTAGAGCCAAAATTGGACAACCCAATACCCACTAACCCGGCCTACACTTGTTACACCCGACCCCGCATTTTTTAAATCCCAGCCATTGATCTCGAAAGATCAACGGCTCACAGCCCATCCCCCTCTTTTATCTCACCTTAACCCAAACCCTAGTCCCCACTTTACACCTCCAACCGCCTCTCTACAACTTTTTCTCTCTTTCCCTATCTTCTAAAACCCTAGACGACATGAAAAATCTCTTTTCCTTTCATAGATTAGAGTCGATTTTGTGATTATCCTACGATGCTATCAGTTTTATTGGTTCCTTATTCTGTGTTACTTGCCCCTTTATGGCAAGTTCTTATACGAGAAACCTAATTATACTTGCCCGAACATGGCAAGTATCAACGCAGAGAGTCAAACACAATTTTGACAATTGAGTCTTTACAAAATTGTGTCTTGGTACATTTAGGGGAAATCTTCACTCACGTGACAGTCCGATTCGTTGATATTTCTTGATTGATTTTTGTGTATAATTTTGCCCTAATCTGATATGAAATTGGGCGGCATGACATATGTTTTCCTTATTTTTGGTGTGGCTGGATTCTTTCCTTATGTGGCTACAAGTTTTTTACTTTATAATCCCCTCCCCCAATTCCCCTTTATGCAGACTTTGGCCATTACTTTATCTCACTCATACTCGTTCAATTGGTGCTCTGTTTTTTCTGAATCTCTTGTTGTTTGGATCCTATTCTTGGCCGGCTAAAAGCCAAGGCCACCATGGTATTACTCAATAACCTCCTCCAGCACAAGCACTGCTCGGAGCCTTTGAGGCTTTTGTGAACTCTGAAGTGCCAGAGACCCTGATGTTCTCACTGCTCTCCTTCAATCGTAACTACTGCCGAAACTCTGATTTTCTCATTATTTTCCTCGTTTCTCTTTTGCAACTGGTTAATTTTTTTTAGCAAATCTACGAGGTAAGGTACCTATATATATATATATATATATATATATATATATATATATTGTGACGACCCGGCTGGTCGTCTTAAGAATTAACGCCCCGATCCCCTATTAACTGCTTCCCCTAAGTTCATTTATGCTATTTTGGTTTGCCGGGACGTTCGGTGTTGGGTTTCGGAGAGTTTTGGGACACTTAGTCCCTAAATGAGAGCTTAAGTGTTGAAAAGTGGTCCATAGTCGGAACAGTATGAAGATGACCTCGGAATGAAAATCCGATGGTTCCGTTAGCTCAGTTAGGTGATTTCGGGGTTGGGAGCATGTTCGGAATGTATTTTGGAAGTCCGTAGCTCATTTAGGCTTGAAATGCCGAAGTTTGAATTTTTGAACTTTCCGGTCCGATAGTGAGTTTTTAATCCGAGGGTCGGATTGGAATTCCGGAAGCTGCAATAGCCCCGTCATATCATTTGGGATATGTGTGCAAAATTTCAGGTTATTCGGACGTGTTTTGGTTAGGTTTTTGATCAAAAGCGTGTTTTGATGAAAATTTAAGTTCTTGGCTCAAATCCTTGTTTAATTCGAGTTTCTGGCGTTGTTTTAGGTGGTTTAAGGATTGGTACAAGTTTGAATGATGTTATGGTATATGTCCGTAGGTTTGGTTGAGGTCTCGAGGGCCTCGGGTGTATTTCGGGTGCTCAACGGAGCATTTTGGAGTTGTGTTATTGCAGAAATCTTTCAGCAGTTGCAGGTCCTAGATCCTTCTTCGCGTTCGCGTACCTCCCATCGCGTTCGCGTAGCTTTAACTCACTTCTTATTTGCGTTCGCAGCCACTCTCACGCGTTCGCGTAGTGTAATCCTGGAGGGGGGAGGGGGCAGTTCCTTATACGAGTTAGCATACCCACCTCCGCGTTCGCGTAGCCTCGCCTATTTCCCCGTCGCGTTCGCGAACGCTGCTTCCCGTTCGCCTAGAGCAGCTCCTGGACTTTAACATTTTCCTTCATCGCGTTCGCATTTCTTGCGTCGCGTTCGCGAAGCTTCATGTCCCCAGGCCTTCGCGTTCGCAGTCTACCTATCGCGATCGCGAAGGGTAATTTTGGCATCTTGAAATTTTCTTCTTCGCGAATGCGAGCTCACCTCCGCGTTCGCGATGCATTAAAGTTCTGGACAGTATTTAACATTTCAAAAACGAGGGTTACCCATTTTTATCAAAATACAAGCTTGGGAGCTCGGATTTGGGAGCAATTTCGAGGGGTTTTCGAGGGCAACGATTGGGTAACGATTCTCTACTCCCTTATGCTTAAAACCCACCAATCTAATCATGAATTCATCTTTAATTTCGGATTTTTGAATGAAAAATTGGTAAAACTTCATAGACCAAACTATTGGATTTTGAGTGGGTGTTTGACCTCCAATTTGGGAGATTTTTGTATGGTTAGACTCGTGAGAGTACAAGGGTTCTGAAAATGTGAAAATTATTTGATTCCGAGACGTTGGCCTGAAGGGCATTTTGGTCATTTTACCTAAATTCGCGTCTTAGCTTTAAATTAAATAGTAGAATCAGTTGCTTGTGATGTTATTTATGATGTGTAATTGAATTGAATAGATTTGGGCCATTTGGAGTCGGATACTCGTGGCAAAAGTGTGGTTTCGAGTTGATTTTGGAGCCGGTTTGAGGTAAGTGGCTTGTTTAACCTTGTGTGGGGGACTTTTCACCTTAGGATATGATATTGGTAATTGAATGCCTTGTACGTGAGGTGCTATTTGTCGAAAAATTCGGTTTTACTTTAAATATTTAGACTGAGTTTCTTTCTTATCTGCTTTATTTTTATTTGCAATTATAGAATGTGTTAGCTAGAGAAGCATGCTTAGTTGTTCCAAATTGCCTATCTGCTCAAGTTGCCTTGTTTGTACTACGTGAAGCATCTTAGGCTAGAACTACCTGTTGCCTTGTATCTTTGAACTTCATTTCTGGATGTCTTCTTGTTGTGACTGCGTATTTACTTTGGGACTGCGGGTTTGATTCCCGATAGATCCCCTGCATATTTACTTTGGGACTGCGGGTTAGATTCCCGATAGATCCCCCTGCATATTTACTTTGGGACTGCGGGTTAGATTCCCGATAGATCCCCCTGCACATTGATAGTTGGACTACGGGACGGTATCCTAGGAGATCCTTCGGATATACTCATATGGTGGACGGTATCCCGGGAGATCCTTCGGATATACTCATATGGTGGACTACGGGACGGTATCGCGGGAGCTCCTTGGACAGTTGATGAAATGGACTACAGGACGGTATCTTGGGAGATCCTCGTTGTTGGTATTGGTATTGAGCTGTTTTACTCTGTGTTGTCTTATTCTCTGAGTGTTAATTGTTGCTTTGTATAACATTTCTTACTTCATAGCTATACTCATTACTTCCGTTTACTTCATGCTGTTGCAAGATTTATTATTATGCTTATTCTCAATAGGGCCCTGACCTTCCTCGTCACTACCCAACCGAGGTTAGGCTTGGCACTTACTGAGTACCGCTGTGGTGTACTCATACCCCTTCTGCGCATGTTTTTTCATGTGCAGATCCAGGTACTTCGTCCCAGGCGTATCACTCTCGAGGCGGAGAGATCTAGCAGAGACTTCGAGGTACATCTGCCGCGTCCGCAGACCAGGAGTCTCTATCTTATTCTAGCTTTAGCAGTTAGCTTTTCCTTTCATACTTTTGCTTTAAACATTCTAGAGTTAGAGCCTTGTTTTACTTTCCGTTAGCTTGTGTTCCCGTGAGTTTCCGGGTTTTGGGATGGTATTGTAGACTTCTGCATTATTGGGTTGTATATGTCGGGCGACATTTATATACAGTTACCCTTCTAGTTGTTTAGTTTAATTATTTGTTTTCGTAAGTTATGTTACTTTCGCATTGTTAGGCTTACCTAGTCGTAGGGACTAGGTGCCATCACGACATGTTCACGGAGGGCGAACTGGGGTCATGACAAGTTGGTATCAGAGCTCTAGGTTCATAGGAGTCACGGAACACAAGCCGGTTTGTTAGAGTCTCGCTGATCGGTACGGAGACGTCTGTACTTATTTACGAGAGGCTATGTAACCGTTAGGAAAATTTCACTTCATTTGATTCCCTGTCGTGCGAGATTTTTTTTGACATCACAATCCTAAACTTCCGCCTTCTATTCTCTCACAGATGGTGAGGACACATGCTACTCGAGATGATCAGGCACCCGCGCCCTCTACTGCAGCCGTTAGAGGCCGGGGTCGGGGTAGAGGCCGAGGACGCGCACATGGTGCAGCCAAAGCACCTGCGCGAGCTGCCGCCGAGGTACCACCAGCAGTACCAGCCGGAGTCCAGACACCCGATACGTCTGCTACTACTACTCCAGCTCTTCAGGAGACTTTGGCACAGTTCCTGAGCATGTTTGGTACATTGATTCAGGCGAGATTGATTCAGGTTGTGCCGACTACTTCACAAATCGGGGGAGGGACCCAGACTCCCGCCGCCCCCACTCCAGGGTAGCGAGTTTCCATTGGTCAGATTCCTGGAGTCATGGCGACACAGCCTGTGGTCCCAGTTAAGCAGGTGGTGAGGGCCTCTCACCAAGTAGGGGACAGGTGGGTCCAGGAGAGAGAGGACAGACGAGGTCAGGAGGGAGAGTATAAAGGAGTGAGTACACCTCGTAGACCGGGGAGATATACTGGTCCTTATTTTGGAGGTAGGGTGCGTCATGGTAGAGGTTTTGTGGGCCAGCCAGCTCAGTTTGCATCTCAGATTTCACACAGAGTTTCAGGTTTTCAGGGGTCTCGGAGTACCCGTGCCGCATAGTTCCCACTGCCACATCAGTCGCGAGGTTGCTTTGAGTGTGGTGACATACGCCATGTGGTGAGCTATTGCCCTAGACTTGGGAGGAGTGCACCTCCACATACTTCTCGACCACAGCGTGCCCCGCAGAGTTCTCAAGCTATTGTTACAACCCAGTTGCTACCCCACCTACCCGTACCGAGACTGTTGCCTCCGATTCTGTCATCACAGGTATTGTCATGGTTTGTTATAGAGGCATACCAATTCTATTAGATCTAGGCTCCACTTATTTTTACGTGTCTTCTTATTTTGCTCCGCATTTGGGTGTACCTCGGGATTTCCTTGAGTCTTCCTGTTTATGTTTCTACTCCTGTGGGGGATTCTCTTGTTGTGGACAGCTATTATTGGTCATGTTTGGTTACTATTCATGGTTTTGAGACCAGAGCAGATTTATTGTTACTCAGTAAGGTTGATTTTGACATTATCTTGGACATAGACTGGTTGTCGCCCCATTTTGCTATTCTTGATTGTCACGCCAAGACCGTGACGCTGGCTATGCCAAGTATTCCGCGTATTGAGTGGAGTGGTACTTTAGATCACAATCCCAGTAGAGTTATCTCTTTTCTTAAAGCTCAGCGCATGGTTGAGAAGGGGTGTGCCGCATATTTAGCTTATGTGAGAGATGTCAGTGCTGATACCCCTTCTGTCGATTCGGTTCCAGTGGTACGGGATTATCCCGATGTGTTTCCAGCTGATCTTCCGGGCATGCCGCTTGATAGAGACATTGATTTTGGCATTGATCTGTTGCCGGGCACTCAACCCATTTCCATTCCTCCGTATCGTATGGCTCCTCCTGAGTTGAAGGATCAGTTGCAGGAATTCCTTGATAAGGGTTTTATTCGACCCAGTGTCTCACCTTGGGGTGCTCCTATCTTGTTTGTGAAGAAAAAGGATGGTTTTATGCGCATGTGTATCGATTATCGCCAGTTGAACAGGGTTACAGTGAAGAACCGTTATCCTTTGCCTCGTATTAATGATCTGTTTGACTAGCTTCAGGGCGCACAGGTGTTTTCTAAGATTGACTTGTGCTCAGGGTACCATCAGTTGAAGATTCGGGAGCCAGATATCCCGAAGACTGCCTTCAGGACTCGGTATGGTCATTACGAGTTCCTTGTTATGTCATTTGGGCTGACCAATGCCCCAGCACCTTTCATGCATTTGATGCACAGTGTGTTCAGACCATATCTTACTTGTTCGTTATTATTTTTATTGATGATATTCTGGTGTATTCCCGGAGTCGGGAAGATCATGAGCAGCACCTGAGGACCGTGCTTCAGACCTTGAAGGAGAAGAAGTTATATGTAAAGTTCTCAAAATGTGAGTTTTGGCTGAGTTCTGTGGCATTCTTAGGCCACGTGATTTCGAGTGAGGGTATTTGGGTGGACCCGAGGAAGATAGAGGCCGTGCATAGTTGGCCCAGGCCGTCCTCAGCCACAGAGATTCGCAGTTTTCTTGGTTTGGCGGGCTACTACCGTCGTTTCGTGGAGGGATTTTCATCGATTGCGGCCCCAATGACTAGATTGACCCAGAAGGGTGCCCCATTTCAGTGGACATGGGAGTGTGAGGCGAGCTTTCAGAAGCTCAGGACAACTTTGACTTCAGCCCCTATTTTGATGTTGCTACTGGTCTGGGGTACTATACAGTTTATTGTGATGCCTCACGGGTTGGCCTTGGAGCAGTATTGATGCAGGACGGTAGAGCGATTGCCTACGCGTCCAGACAGTTGAAGATACATGAGAAGAACTACCATGTCCACGACCTTGAGATAGCTGCTATTGTTCATGCCTTGAAGATCTGGCGTCGTTATTTGTACGGTGTGCCTTGTGAGATCTATACTGAACCCCGGAGTTTGCAGTGCTTGTTCACGCAAAAGGATCTAAATTTGCGCCAGAGGAGGTGGTTAGAGTTGTTGAAGGAGTATGATATTACTATTATGTATTGCCCGGGCAAGGCCAATGTGGTGGCGGATGCCTTGAGTCGCCGGGCGGAGTGTTTGGGGAGTTTGGCATATTTACCAGCATCAGAGAGGCCTATGGCGATGGATGTTCAGGCCTTAGCCAGCCAGTTTGTGAGATTGGATCTTTCGGAGCTCAGTCGGGTTCTAGCTTGTGTGGTTTCCCGGTCTTCCTTATTTGATCGTATCAGGGAGCGGCAGTATGATGACCCTCATTTGCTTGTCCTTAAGGACAAAGTTCAGCGTGGAGATGCCAGAGATGTGACCATCAGAGATGACGGGGTATTGAGGATGCAGGGCCGGATTTGTGTGCCCAATGTGGATGGGCTTCGGGAGTTGATTCTAGCAGAGGCCCATAGTTCGCGGTATTCCATCCATCCGGGTGCCGCAAAGATGTATCAGGACTTGAGGCAGCACTATTGGTGGAGGCGGATGACGAAAGATATAGTTGGTTATGTGTCTAGGTGCCTCAACTGCCAGCATGTGAAGTATGAGCACCAGCGCCCGGGTGGGTTGCTTCAGCAGATAGAGATTCCGGAGTGGAAATGGGAGCGCATCACCATGGATTTTGTATCTGGACTCCCACGGACCTTGAAGAAGTTTGATGCCATTTGGATTATTGTGGATCCGCTGACCAAGTCCGCTCATTTCATTCCTGTGTGTACCACTTATTCATCGGAGGGGTTGGCGGAGATTTATATCCGGGAGATCGTCCGTCCGCATGGTATTCCAGCTTCTATTATTTCGGACAGAGGTACTCAGTTTACATCGCGGTTCTGGAGAGCCGTGCAGTAGGAGTTAGGTACTCGGGTGGAGTTGAGCACAACATTCTACCCCAGACGGATGGACAGTCCGAGTGCACTATTCAGATTCTTGAGGATACGCTCCGTGCGTGCGTGATTGAGTTTGGAGGATCTTGGGATCAGTTCTTGCCATTGGCAGAGTTTGCTTACGACAACAGTTATCAGTCCAGCATTCAAATGGCGCCGTATGAGGCTTTATATGGCAGGAGATGGGGATCTCCGGTGGATTGGTTTGAGCCGGGTGAGGCCAGGTTATTGGGCACAGAGTTGGTTCAGGATGCATTGGAGAAGGTTAAGGTAATTCAGGATAGACTCCGTACAGCCCAGTCCAGACAGAAGAGCTATGCGGACAGGAAGGTTCGTGATGTTTCATATATGGTCGGAGAGCGGGTTCTGCTTCGGGTTTCGCCTATGGAGGGTGTTATGAGATTTGGGAAGAAAGGGAAGTTGAGTCCGAGATTTATTGTCCCTTTTGAGATATTGAGCCATGTTGGGGAGGTTGCTTAGGAGCTTGCCTTACCTCCCAGCCTGGCAGGAGTTCATCCGCTATTTCATGTTTCGATGCTCCGGCGATATCACGGTGACCCGTTGCACGTGTTGGGTTTCAGTTCAGTCCAGTTGGACAAGGATCTATCCTATGTTGAGGAGCCAGTGGCTATATTGGACAGGCAGGTCAGGAAGTTGAGGTCAAAGAACATCGCTTCAGTAAAGATTCAGTGGCGGGGTCAGCCGGCCGAGGAGGCGACCTAGGAGACCGAGCAGGATATGCGCAGCAGTTACCCTCATCTTTTCACTACTTCAGGTATGTCTTTATGCTCATTCGAGGACGAACGAATGTTTAAGTGTAGGAGGATGTGACGACCCGGTTGGCCGTCTTAAGAATTAACGCCCCGATCCCCTATTAACTGCTTCCCCTAACTTCATTTATGCTAGTTTGGTTTGCTGGGACGTTCGGTGTTGGGTTTCGGAGAGTTTTGGGACACTTAGTCCCTAAATGAGAGCTTAAGTGTTGAAAAGTGGTCCGTAGTTAGAACAGTGTGAAGACGACCTCGGAATGGAAATCCGATGATTCCGTTAGCTCCGTTAGGTGGTTTCGGGGTTAGGAGCGTGTTCAGAATGTATTTTGGAAGTCCGTAGCTCATTTAGGCTTGAAATGTCGAAGTTTGAATTTTTGAAGTTTCCGGTCCGATAGTGTGTTTTTGATCCGAGAGTCGGATTGGAATTCCGGAAGTTGCAGTAGCTCCGTCATGTCATTTGGGATGTGTGTGCAAAATTTCAGGTCATTCGGACGTGTTTTGGTTAGGTTTTTGATCGAAAGCGTGTTTTGATGAAAATTTAAGTTCTTGGCTCAAATCCTTGTTTAATTCGAGTTTCCGGCGTTGTTTTAGGTGGTTTAAGGATTGGTACAAGTTTGAATGATGTCATTGGATATGTCCGTAGGTTTGGTTGAGGTCCCGGGGGCCTCGGGTGTGTTTCGGGTGCTCAAAGGAGCATTTTGGAGTTGTGTTATTGCAGAAAAATCCATCAGCAGTTGCAGGTCCCAGATCCTTCTTCGCGTTCGCGTACCTCCCATCGGGTTCGCGTAGCATTGACTCACTTCTTATTCGCGTTCACGGCCCCTCTCACGCGTTCGCGTAGTGTAATCCTGGAGGGGGGGGGGCAGTTCCTTATACTCGTTCGCATACCCACCTCCGCGTTCGCGTAGCCTCGCCTATTTCCCCATCGCGTTCGCGAACGCTGCTTCGTGTTCGCGTAGAGCAGCTCCTGGACTTTAACATTTTCCTTCATCGCGTTCGCATTTCTTGCGTTGCGTTCGCGAAGCTTCATGTCCCCAAGACTTCACGTTCGCAGTCTACCTATCGCGATCGCGAAGGGTAATTTTGGCATCTTCAAATTTTATTCTTCGCGAACGCGAGCTCACCTCCGCGTTCGCGATACATTAATGTTCTGGACAGTATTTAACATTTCAAAAACGAGGGTTAGCCATTTTTATCAAAATACAAGCTTGGGAGCTCGGATTTGGGAGCAATTTCGAGGGGTTTTCGAGGGCAACGATTGGGTACGATTCTCTACTCCCTTATGCTTAAAACCCACTAATCTAATCACGAATTCATCTTTAATTTCGGATTTTTGAATGAAAAATTGGTAAAACTTCATAGACCAAACTATTGGATTTTGAGTGGGTGTTTGACCTCCGATTTGGGAGATTTTTGTATGGTTAGACTCTTGAGAATACGAGGGTTCTGAAAATGTGAAAATCGATTCCGAGATGTTGGCCTGAAGGGCGTTTTGGTCATTTTACCTAAATTCGCGTCTTAGCTTTAAATTAAATAGTAGAATCAGTTCCTTGTGATGTTATTTACGATGTGAAATTGAATTGAATAGATTTGGGCCATTTGGAGTGGGATACTCGTGGAAAAGTGCGGTTTCGAGTTGATTTTGGAGCCGGTTTGAGGTAAGTGGCTTGTCTAACCTTGTGTGGGGGACTTTTCCCCTTAGGATATGATATTGGTAATTGAATGCCTTGTACGTGAGGTGACGAGCGCGTACTTGAGCTAATTGTTGAAAAATCCGGCTTTACTTTAAATATTTAGACTGAGTTTCTTTCTTATATGCTTTATTTTTATTTGCAATTATAGACTGTGTTAGCTAGAGAAGCATGCTTAGTTGTTCCAAATTGCCTATCTGCTCAAGTTGCCTTGTTTGTACTACGTGAAGCATCTTAGGCTAGAACTACCTGTTGCCTTGTATCTTTGAACTTCATTTCTGGATGTCTTCTTGTTGTGACTGCATATTTACTTTGGGGCTGCGGTTTGATTCCCGATAGATCCCCCTGCATATTTACTTTGGGACAGCGGGTTAGATTCCCGATAGATCCCCCCTGCATATTTACTTTGGGACTGCGGGTTAGATTCCCGATAGATCCCCCTGCATATTTACTTTGGGACTGCGGGTTAGATTCCCGATAGATCCCCCTGCACATTGATAGTTGGACTACGGGACGGTATCCTGGGAGATCCTTCAGATATACTCATATGGTGGACTACGGGATGGTATCCCCGGAGATCCTTCGAATATACTCATATGGTGGACTATGGGACGGTATTCCGGGAGCTCCTTGGACAGTTGATGAAATGGACTACAGGACGGTATCCTGGGAGATCCTCGTTGTTGGTGTTGGTATTGAGCTGTTTTACTCTGTGTTGTCTTATTCTCTGAGTGTTAATTGTTGCCTTGTATAACATTTCTTACTTCATAGCTGTACTCATTACTTCCGTTTACTTCATGCTGTTGCAAGATTTATTATTATGCTTATTCTCAGTAGGGCCCTAACCTTCCTCATCACTACCCAACCGAGGTTAGGCTTGGCACTTACTGAGTACCGCTGTGGTGTACTCATGCCCCTTCTGCGCATGTTTTTCATGTTCAGATTCAGGTACTTCGTCCCAGGTGTATCACTCTCGAGGCGGAGAGATCTAGCAAAGACTTAGAGGTACATCTGCCGCGTCCGCAGACCAGGAGTCTCTATCTTATTCTAGATTTCGCAGTTAGCTTTTCCTTTCATACTTTTGCTTTAAACATTTTGGAGTTAGAGCCGTGTATTACTTTCCGTTTGCTTGTGTTCCCATGAGTTTCCGGGTTTTGGGATTGTATTGTAGACTTACGCATTATTGGGTTGTATATGTCGGGCGGCATTTATATACAGTTACCCTTCTAGTTGTTTAGTTTAATTATTTGTTTCCGTAAGTTATGTTACTTCCGCATTGTTAGGCTTACCTAGTCGTAGGGACTAGGTGCCATCACGACATGTTCACGGAGGGCGGACTGGGGTCGTGACATAAATATATATATATATATATATATATATATATATAAAATAAAAATAAATTATCATAAGGTCTTACAAAATGCTAGGGCATAAAATTTGAAAATTACATAATCCCTAATACCAAATTTGAGCAAGTAGCACTCAAATTTGGTAGCACATGTTATCCTATAAAATGAAATAATTATTGACCTATCAAAGTAGTAACCAAGATGTACAAAAACTAGCCATGTAATTGAATTATTCTCGAGAAGCCATAGTACCCAAAGCGTGTAAATCCTCTTCCACGTACGATCCTTCGTCACTGTCCAGATTTTAGCAATCCTGGGCAACAAAATTAGCCATGGCCATAATGTGTATTTTCAACCAAAAATCCTCCAAACTTGTAACTCAAACAATAGACAATCCACAGTCTTCTAAACGTATTGATGTTTTGTCGCTGCTTCCCTTTATATCAACCGTGTACCGTGTATTCCCATATGTTGTCCTCTTGTGACTATGTACCTATGATTCCCATGTCCAAACCCAACCTCTACAACATACCTCTTTAAGTATATGAGCTACGTGAATGCATGAAATACCATAAGGTATAGTCAATTCACACACATTGTCCATTATGTCTAGCGTGCAACAAATTTGAGCAAAACCGGGCATGCAATGTTTGAACAAACACTCGTGCTTCTTCCAGCTGAGCCTCAATGTATCCTTAACCTGAAAAATCTCTTGAGATGATGTAGTAATGAAGTTCATTCGGCTTTTACTCCGCACTACTTCATATATATCCAGTAGGTCATTACAATCAACCCATATGGCACCCGTTAGGAATAGAATTCTGGGTAGTGTCAAGTACATGGGATCCATTGTGCATGACACTCTCTCCCAAACTTGGGTGCTTTCCATTTCCAGTAGGTAGTCTCAAATACTAGGGATGTGTGTTTGCCTCACAAAAATTTCACCTTTGGAGACCATAGGAACACTGTCAAGTTCTAGCTTCTTCCTTTGATTCCTTACTTCCATGCTTGTGCTCACCTTCAATACTCCTTCAAGGGAATGAACACATGGTGCTAATACCACCCTTTGAATTTGTATCGAAAGGCAAGGCATGAATACAGCAACTTCTCTTGCAATAAAAGAACACAATGTTAGTAGAAAATAAGATCACCATGTCCTCCTCCCTAAGGACTTGAACATGGTGAACCAAGTTAATGCCTTCTCCAGCCCCCCTACTACTCCTCTCCTCCTCACCTCTTAGCTCCTCGCAACTCTTACTCTTAGGTATGGACATTATAGTTTATCACTATTCACAATCCTTTTGCCTTGTATCTCCAATTTGATCAAAACTATGCACTTCAATGTAGCCACTATCAAGAGCATAGTTAGCTAGGTAGTCAGCCAATTTGTTGCCCTCCCTCATGATGTACGATATTCTAACATTGTCATTGGTTAGTACTCTTAATTCTGCAGTTTTATTCTTTGTTTGTTAGTGCAAGCATGTTTTAGACTATTCCCTTTAGCTATTCATGCATATATGCACTCTATATGCCACTGCTATGTGAATGCCTTTCGAAATAGGAAACATGACTTAGGGTCTTGGTTCTCTGAAATTCGTGAATTGCAGTATTGTATATATTGTTACATGCTATTCTAATTTTGTTGCGACTTCGTTGTTAATGTGGTATTCTGCGGGTCCTTGTTTGATACTGTGAGTTCACTTAGGTTTAATCACCTCTAATGTGATCTTTTCACATGTGACTATACTCATCCATATGTAAATGCTAGTCGACCTGTAGAACCCATCTTTTTCTTTTTAGGGATTAGATGAATGCATGATGTTTGACCTGCTAAATGTCTTACTTAAAAACCATGTATACAGGATGTTTTGCCTTAACTTTCATGCTAAACCTTTCCTGTAGGAATTTATATTTGGTTATATTCTTAGGACTAAGTCTTGACTATTATAGAGGATATGTCTTTAGGTATTTGAATGGATGCCAATAAATGTACATTTTCTCCTGAACACACACTACTAGAATTCCTGCAAAAAGCGACCAAACTTTAGCGACTAACGTTGGTCTGTCAAGAAAAGCGACTAAAGTTGGTCGCTAAACTGGTGAAAATAATAAAATAATGATTTTAAATAAATTAGCGACCAACGTTGGTCGCCACTTGATCGAAAATTTTGTCAAACTGTTGACCGGACTGGTCAGACTTGCTTGGTCAAAGAATTACTCAGATTAGCGACCAACGTTGGTCGCTTCATGGGACCCACCTATTAAATTTTAATAATTATAATATTATTTTTAAAAAAACTATAAAATATAAATAAATAAAATTTAAAATTAGCGATCAAAGTTGGTCGCTATGTAAAGAGTAAACAGATTGAGACCAACTTTGGTCGCTAATTTGGGACCCAGTTATAAAATTTTAATAATTATAATTTTGTTTAAAAAAAATATAAAATATAAATAAATATAATTCAACTTTAGCAACCAATGTTGGTCGCTCAGTAGAATATAGACAAACTTGATCGCTAACCTGAGACCCAGTTAATATTTTAAAAATTATATGAAAGATAAATAAATCTGATTTAAATTTAGCGTCCAACTTGGGTCGCTAATTTAAAATTATGTATGTTCTTTGGTCGCTATTTAGGTCACCATTGGTCAAAATTAAAAATTACTTTTGTATTTACTAAATAAATAATATAAATGTTAGCCGTTAACACTTTTGTAATACAAGGGATGAATAGTACTACGAAGCGTGTGTGTGTGTGTGTGTATATATATATATATATATATATATATATATATATATATATGTATGTATATGCTATATTCTATAATACATATTTAGATGGAAATATCATAAATATAAATAATTGTACTGCTTAAAAGAATATTTATACCTTAAATTGATTGAAAATTTGCTCCTTTAGCGAGAATGG
>NC_031996.1:31719648-31720711 GCF_001879085.1 Nicotiana attenuata | reverse complement strand
ATAAAGAAAAATATAGAACTAAAATTATTCAGTGACTATATAAGTCCCTTTAATTTATAGAAATTTTTATGGGTATATCATATTGACAAATAAGTCTACAATTGAAATATATTAAAACAATACGATGTGATATGTTCAAACAAGCCCGGTCATAATTTAATTTTATTAATATTTTTTAATATAGACCGCACATCGTGCGGATACGACTACTAGTGATATATTTAAGACTAATCAAGTCAAAATTTTCTTTCAGAATACAAAGAAATAATTGAAGGATTATGCATACCTTGCAAAAGATTTTGAGTGCATAATCAAAGTTTAATCTTGAACAAAGCACATATTTTCAAGACCATGTATCATCCAAATTTAGGAAAATAAAATAGCAAAAAAATATTGATATGTACATGAATACCATTTTACAATTTGAAAATATAAAGTGACATAAGCGAAAATAAAATTGTTCCCCACGGAGCAATTAAACTACAAAAGATACCATTAGAAAAATGTGTACTGATCAACACTAGATAGATTTTAAGTCAATAAAATTGAAAAGTCCCCATAAGTATCGCAAGCCATGACTTCTAATGCAATAATATATATTATTTTATGTAAAATTTAGCTATATGGGGAAAAAATCATTTTGGTAATTCTAGTTCGGTCATCATTTTAATTGAACCTAAGGTGGTTAGATAGGCAACTAAAAATAATATTATAATATAAAATAGAATTTGTACTTTCTATTATATTACATTCTTTTTTGTGCTCATCATAACTGTAGACAATAAATTGCGTCGAGAAAATAAAATCAAGAGCGAAAAATATTGCAACAATCGTAGTTTATTTCAAATATTTGAGTGTTACAATCGGTATGAATCCTCTAATTCTTCTTCCCAATAGTAAATAAATTCAAGGGCCTTTGAGCTTGATCTTGAATATGTAGTTGTCGCCACGAACGATGATCTTGTTCTTGAGCTTTAGCTTGATTGCTTGAACTTGACCTTGATTTGTTCTTCGTTCTTGAGCTTGAACTTGATTGCTTGAAGATTGAAACTTGATTGCTTGA
>NC_031996.1:31713753-31715438 GCF_001879085.1 Nicotiana attenuata | reverse complement strand
CGAGCACCATTTTTGACTGCAAGGTGATGGACTGCTACTTTCGGGTCCAAGCCAGGCATCTCTTTGTAACTCCAAGCAAATACATCCCTGAACTCTTTGAGTAATTCAATATAAGTGCTTTCTTCGTCAGCTTCAAGTAAAACACTTAGGTAAGTGGGTCTTGGTTCTTCATCGGTGCCAAGGTTAACTTCTTTTAAGGCATCAACTGTCGTCTTCACTCCTTCTTCAAGTTCAGGTGGAGCATCTTTCGCATCTTCATCTTCTTGAGGGTCCCCATCATTGAAGGATATGTGATAACACGGCGAAACATCCTCCAATTCCGCATTATCTTCCATTGAAGATGGAATGCCATTCTCGACTTGTACAGTAACATGATACGAAGAACCTACACTTTCTTCGTCTTCATCACGTTCCTTAGTATAGACCACAGTATATGGCTTTACCTTCAGTACTTCTTTACATGAAACCACAAGTTTTGTTTGTCGCCTCATTCTAGAAGGAACAAACTTTGGAAATCCTTAGAGATCTCCTGGATTTTGGGTGATGTGGGTGTTCTTATACTTTGAAAGTTTCTATGGAACTTGTCCCTTCTTTAGTGGACCCAATATTTCAAACACGGAGGTCCTCACAGGTGATCTTCCAAGTCGATCAAAGACAGAAGGCTTGTTAGAAGCGGCTGATTCATCTTCTACAGTGATATAATTGCTGCTCGCCCTTCTTATTGAGATGCGCACTGGTGACGGTTGCTTGTATCCCAAACCTTCATGTGGTTGCCTCGTTGCAGCTTCTGATGGGAGCTTCCCTAACTTTTACGGCTCATTGGGATTATATCCAGCTTTTGCAAATAACTTGTAAGCGTTAGGGTCAAAACCTTCATCTGTTCGCTTTGTAGGGAGTGCCACATTCTGCAAACGATTTTGGGCTACAAACCCTGCAAGCGGCATTGCGGACGACTTTACTGCCTCAATTCATTTAACCGGAAGAGTTAACTCCTTTAGCATGTTAGCTTGGCGATTAAATGATTCACCTTCATCTTTCTTCCTTTTAGGGACATATTGGAGCGCCAGACTTACTTTCTTGCCATAAGATGTAATATTCCCTCTATAAGATTTATTCGCGTTGGGTTGTACCTCCTTACTGACAGCTTTGGCTTCACCAGTAGTCACCTCTTCTCTTTTAGTTGAGGGCTCTTTATTCTTGCTTTTCATGCCATCATGAGCTTTCAGCTCCTTCACAATGCGGTTTGATAAGTTGGGATTTTACCATGATTTATACCCCTACTTGCTATTGCTTTTGTACAAATTGCTACAAAATAGTCCTAAAATGCTTACAAGTTGTGCTTGATTGCAGGTTTGAGCGATAAGGTGACAATTGTCAAAGATCGGCTCAGAACGGAGTGAAACCTGCTCAAGTGTCAAAGGCCAAGTGAAGTTGAGGAACAGGAAGACCTAGCGCGGACCGCACTGATATGCCACGCGGCCGCGCTAGGAGATTCAGAGAATGGGTAATTTTTGATGCAAGCCACGCGGTCGCGCTCCATTTCTGCGCGGTCCGCGCCAGTGAGATTCAGAGACCTACCAGTGAAGGCTAAAGGCCCACGCGGCCGCGCTACATATCAGTGCGGTCCGCGTGGATGAGAATCAGAGAGCTGGAGATTTGGCCAAGTAAAGCCACGCAGCCGCGCT
>NC_031996.1:31712874-31713653 GCF_001879085.1 Nicotiana attenuata | reverse complement strand
TTGAGTTCAAAGATTTATATTTTACTTGCAGGTTTTGAAAGAACGAGTTCAATGGTTCCACAAGGAAAGCATGTGGCTGAAAGTATGGCAACAGTCTTTCGTGACTGGAAGAATCTAAGGAACCGATCAAGCATGAAAAGGAAGATCCCAGCACCAGCCATCATGAAGATGAAGTCACCAACATGCAAGGCCAGGAACACCACGAACACCACATATAATTGGTGCGTATACAAGAACAATTCGAAGTTTTTTCTACTCACTCCAGGAAGTGAAGTCACCCATATTAATAAACCAGCTGCAAGGCTGATAACTCCTGGAAGATGGGCTATTCCAATGTTTTTCCACTCGATTAGCTGCATGAAACACAATAGCAAAGTTCAAGGCTTATTTTTCCTTTACCAAGAATACTCACAAAGATGCATTACATGTAATGAAGGGCTAGGCAAATGAATTTTCAGTTCTAGAACTCACTTCCTCCACAAGGCACCCGCGCATTGCCCAGCCAATCACATAGAATAGACCATGAAGGCTAAAAAGAGCCATAGTAGTATGTCCCAGCCAAACATGATATCGAGTGGCATGTTCAAATGGGATATCTATAGCTCGAAGAAGAACTGAACCCCGTGCAACAGGTATAAACAAAAATGCTAAGCAGGTTAATCCAATGAATCCAAAACGACGGCCTGTTAGCNNATACCGCTGAAGAGATTACAACAGAGGATATTAAGCAAATGACGCAGAACCTGAAATGGAAAAAAAAGGCCTGGGATATAGTTATA
>NC_031996.1:31710605-31711584 GCF_001879085.1 Nicotiana attenuata | reverse complement strand
CCCCCCCCCTCCGCCCCCTTACAGTTACAGTATATATATGTCTATCTCATTGTTAATATACTAGGAAAGCTCCGTATATATTTCAGGAAGGGGTAGACAATCGCGAGAGGAGGGCCTATCGGAAACATACTGTCTACCTTCACATAATAGGAATAACGTATGCATACACGTTATCCTCCCCAGCCTCCACTTGTGGAATCCCACTGGGTTGTTGTTGTTGGAAGGGGTAGAGAAATACACGGTTCTTAAACCTGAGAAATATGATGTTACATCAGTACAGAAGTAGTACCATAGTCTTGAAGGATGATATATTTACAGTTGTACTGACAAGTTAATACTATTTACTACAAGAATGATGGCCACAGCTTCTTCAACTTGAATTATTTATCTGAAAACTATGCTGTGCTTTTACTGACTTGCAAAATTGCAATGTACTATTGTAATTTTACGTGTTGATAATAACAAAATAAGAGAGGGAGTCTTCATTTTTACTGTTCTACACATATTAGAAATTTACACATAATAAATAATGCTTACATTGTTACATTTCATGCGATCTATTGTGTTCATTCTCAACAATGCCGAAATTTTACTATCAGCGGCTTATGTAGCGTATAGGTGACGAGTTTAACTGAATCCATAATTTTTGACGTGGAGCGTAAATTTATGTGTAAAAATCTACTAAAATTATAACAAATAGTAGATTTGAACCCATAACTTTAAAAATATAACGGGCTCAATACTGAAAATTTTAAAAAATTCAAGTACTGAATCCGCGTATTTTACTATTGCTGAGGAAGAAAATCATTAAAAGAACATTTGACATGACTGATAATAAATAAACCAAAAAAAAAGAGAACATTTTTAAGGTGTAGTGTTGCGGTCTAATGACGTCACGTCCTCCAAAATAACTTTCGTTCGTCTTCTTGTTCTACATGTAGTCCTACAAGACCCATAAACTATTAGTAATTAAGACACT
>NC_031996.1:31564951-31709365 GCF_001879085.1 Nicotiana attenuata | reverse complement strand
GACCCACTGGGTCTACACCATTGCCTGAAGTGGATGAGGTGTATTCCCATTATGCCAAGCGTGGAAAAGGCTGTGGCCCTATTCGTGGTCGTGGTCGTAGTCATGGTCGTGGCCGTGGCCGTGGACAAGGAATAAATTTTCCTGGTGTTAATCACCCCCCCAAAGAAAAATAACCACCAAAAGTGGAAAGGGAAAGAAGAGAAGCCAAAGGCAAATGGTTCAGAAATCGAATGTTATCGTTGCGGTGGAAAAGGGCATTGGCAAATATTTGTCGTGTACCAAGACTTTTGGTTGAGCTTTATCAAGCATCTCTAAAGAATAAAGGCCCTGAAGCCAATTTTGTCTCTGACAATAATTTTGACATCACCCACTTGAATGTGGCAGACTACTTTGAGCGCCCTGATGGAAAAATAGACCACTTGATCGGTGATGGATCTGTGGTTAAAGATGATTGAGTAGTTTAATTTCTATTGTTGCCTATTCGTAGTAGCTAGTGAATAAACATCATGTAATCACAGTTCTTTACATGAGTAGTAGTCATTAGTATCAATTAGTACTATTTATTTTATGGGATAATGTTAGTTCATTTTGATTAAATATAGTTATAGTATTCGTTTTAAACAATGTTTCAGTTTGCTTAGTTTTTCGAGGATTAACATATTCTTTACTAAATTAAGGTTGTGATTTGAAAAGAATATCTAGTTACTTGAGTTGAAAACAAAAAGATTTACTTTGAAAGATTTCACGTAATTAGAGAATGAAGCCAAATTAATGCGAGTATATTTGCAAGTGAATTACGTTATCACGTTATTAGTGTCCAATTGCCCATTATATGATTTGAATGGAACGTCAATTCATTTCTTTATTACTACACCAAGTTAATCATTGATTGCCTTGCTCTTTTACAGTTCATTTGAATTTGAGCTAACTTTGAAAGTGAAAATACTACTTCTCTACTACTAGCATGATGGAAACTTTTAAGAAAGTGATAAGTGTAACTAAAGTACGATTGTATTTTTAGCTACATAATGGTTTGAATCATAATGAGAGTTTGCTCGAAATGGCATTAAAGTCATTATTGAATCAATAATTTATCTTTGTTTCTTTCCCTTTATATCTGAAAATACTAATATTTATTCGCGTATTTTTTTTGTATGTCAAATCATGGGAAGCAAATATGAATACCTCACAAAGCAAACTTGGGTCAAAGTTTAATTGTAATAATATTTGTTTAATTGATCCATGTACGACACATACAATATTCAAAGAGAAGAAATATTTTTCTCATTTAAGTATGTGTAAGGCAAATGTTACTACAGTTTCTGGTAGTAGTAATTTAATTGAAGGCTCTGGAAGAGCTGCTATAACTCTACCCAAGGAACAATACTTATCATAGATAATGAAATCTTCTCCTCCAAGTCCAGAAGGAACTTGTTGAGTTTTAAAGATATCCGCCGAAATGGATATCATATTGAGACAATAGATGAGAATAATCTTGAATATCTCATCATTACCAAGAATGTCTCTGGCCAAAAGAGGGTTATTGAGAAGTTTTCATCTTTATCTTGTGGCCTGTATTGGGCAAGAATTAGTGCAATTGAGGCACATTCTATTGTAAAATGTAAACCATAAGGTTACTGATTCCAATACTTTTGTACTTTGGCACGATTGATTGGGATATCCTGGATCAATTATGATGAGACGAATTATAAAAAACTCAAATGGGCATCCATTAAAGAATTTAAGATTCTTTTAAATAATGAATTTTCTTGCACTTCTTGTTATCAATGCAAGTTAATTATTAGACCATCACCAACAAAGGTTGGGATTAAGTCCCCTGCGTTCTTGGAACGTATACAAGGGGATATTTGTGGACCTATTCACCCACCTAGTGGGTCGTTTAGATATTTTATGATCTTAGTAGATGCATTTTCAAGATAGTCTCATGTGTGCCTATTGTCATCTCGCAACCTGGCGTTTGCAAAATTAATGGCACAAATAATCTAATTACGAGCACAATTTCCCGATAATCCAATTAAGTCTATAGACTTGATAATGCTGCTGAGTTTTCATCCCAAGCAATTAATGATTATTGCTTATCAATTGGGATAAAAGTGGAACATCCTGTAGCTTATGTTCACACTCAAATGGCCTTGCAGAGTCTTTAATTAAACGCCTGCAATTGATAGCAAGACCGTTACTCATGAAAACGAGGTTGCCCACTTCTGTTTGGGGTCACGCCATTTTGCATGCAACAATGTTAGTTCGTCTCAGACCGACAAATTATCATAAATATTCCCCATTGCAATTAGTTTTGGGTCATGAAGCTAATATATCCCATTTAAGAATTTTTGGATATGCAATATATGTGCCTATAGCACCGCCATATCGCACCAAAATGGGTCCCGAAAGAAGGTTAGGAATATATGTTGGGTTTGAGCCGCCCTCCATTATTCGCTACCTCGAAACATTAACGGGGGATTTGTTCACTGCATAATTTGCAGACTGTCGATCCGATGAGTCACTTTTTCCAAAATTAGGGGGAGAAAATGGTGAAACCAAACGGAAAATTTTGTGGAAAAATCCATCATTATCTCATCTTGATCCACGCCTCTATTTGTGAAAAAGAGGTGCAAAAGATTATCCAGTTGCAGAGAATAGCAAATCAAATGCCAGACGCATTTACGAATCTGAAAAGGATAACAAAATCACATATCCCTGCAAAGAATGTTCCAATCCGTATTGATGTCCCTATTGGATAATCTTCTAGTGTCATAGCTAATGAGTCAAAAGCACGCCTAAAACGTACAGACCATTGGGTTCTAAGGATAAAAATCCTAGAAAAAGGAAAACAAATGATCAAGATGACACTACGAAAGAGTCTCATGAAAAAATCCACGATTTAACCAATCCTGATATTCATGAGGAAATCAGTGAGCCCGAGACTCAAGAAAATAAGGAACTACCGATACTCCAATCGATATTGAGACAAATTTGAATCGAGTGGATATAGTGGTGGATTATGTCTTTGCATATAATGTTGCATCTAGCATTATGCATGATAGTGAGGATCTTGAACCTCAATCTGTTGGAGAATGTCGACAAAGACGTGATTGTCCAAAATGGCAAGAAGCAATCCAATTAGAGTTGAATTCACTTGCAAAACTTAAAGTTTTTGGGCCTATAGTCCAATCACCTAATGGTGTTAAGCCTGTTGGCTATAAATGGGTCTTTGCATGCAAGAGGAATGAGAAAAATGAGGTACAAAAATATAAGGCACGCCTTGTTGCACAAAGATTTTCACAAAGGCTTGGTGTCGATTATGAAGAGACATATTCACCCGTTATGGATGCTATAACATTCCGTTATCTCATTAGTTTTGTTGTCCATGAAAAGCTTGACATGCATTTAATGGATGTGGTTACTGCCTACCTTTATGGCTCACTTGATAATGAGATATACATGAAAATTCCCGAGGGATTTAAAATGCCTAACGCACATAATTCAAAGTCCCGGAAAATATTTTCAATCAAATTGCAAAGATCTTTGTATGGTCTAAAGCAATCGGGACGTATGTGGTATAATCGTCTTAGTGAGTATTTATTAAAGGAATGTTATATAAATGATGACATTTGTCCATGTATTTTTATAAAGAAAATAACATCGGAATTTGTTGTACTTGTCGTATATGTTGATGACATAAACCTTATTGGAACTCCTATAGAACTCCAAAAGGCAATTGATTATTTAAAGAAAGAACTCGAGATGAAAGATCTCGGAAAGACAAAATTATGTCTTAGTTTTGCAAATTGAACATATGGCAAACAGGATTTTTGTTCATCAATCTACCTACATAGAAAAGGTATTGAAACGGTTTTACATGGATGGAGCACATCCATTAAGTACTTTGATGGTTGTTCGATCACTTGATGTGAATAAGGATTCATTCCGACCTCAGGAAAAGAATGAAGAGCTACTTGGTCCTGAAGTACCATATCTTAGTACAATTGGTGCACTAATGTATCTTGCTATTACAACAAGGCCCGGCATAACTTTTCAGTCAATGTCTTAGCAAGATATAGCTCTGCTCCTACAAGGAGACATTGGAATGGAATCAAACACATATTGCAGTATCTAAAAGGAACAACCGATATGGACTAATTTTATGGCAATAATTGCAGTCCCGATCTTGTTGGTTATGCTGATGCTGGGTATTTATCCGATCCACACAAGGCTCGATCTCAAACAAGTTATGTGTTTGCCTGGGAGGCACTGCCATAGCTTGGCGATCGACTAAGCAATCAATCGTGGCTACTTCATCTAATCATGCCGAGATAATTGCTATTCATGAAGCAAGTCGAGAATGTGTGTGGTTGAGGTCTATAATACATCTTATTCGAGAAAATGTGGTTTAAAATATGACAAACTACCCACGATTTTGTACGAAGATAATGCAGCATGCATAGTCCAATTGAAGGGAGGATTCATAAAAGGAGAGGGGACAAAACACATTTTACCAAAGTTATTTTTTACTCATGATCTTCAAAAGAATGGTGATATCAATGTGCAATAAATTTGTTCAAGTGATAATATGGCTGACTTGTTCACCAAGTCTCTACCGTCGTCAACCTTCAAGAAGCTAGTGCACAAGATTGGGATGCGAATGCTCAAGGATGTGAAATGATGCTCTCATCAGGGGGAGTTTAATACGTGTTGTACTCTTTTTCCCTTACAAGTTGTTGTCCCACGGGGTTTTCCTTGGAAGGTTTTTAATGAGGCAAACAAAAGACGTATTATTAAACATGTGTACTCTTTTTCCTTTTCTAGAATTTTTTTCCCCATTGGGTTTTATTTTAGTTAAGATTTGAACGAGGCACATTACTTATTGAGTAGACATTCAAGGGGGAGTGTTATGAATAGAATTGTAATTAGAGTGAATGTCTATCTTTTAGAAAGTTTTACTTTGTGGCTAAGTCATTTTTCTCCTATAAATAGAGGGGCCTTACCCCATTGTAAATCATCCCAAAATTCAATAAGAATTACTCTCTCTTTCTCTGCAATATTGTTCTTCTTCTTTTATTGTTTTATTACACTATCTAATTTATCAAAATTTCTTAAGAGAAAATTCAAATTCGCGGACTAGTAGCTATTTTGTTTGACGTAGACTAGACAGCTGTTCAAAATTCTTTTTTGTGCTATTAGAGGCGGAGTTAGGTTTATGTGTTCGGGAATCTAATTTATTTAAGTTATTGGGTTCTAAATTAATAAATTGTATATATTCAATAAATTTTTAAGATAATACATGATTTGGATAAAAACTACTGGGTTCGGCCGAACCCGTACGTCGTGCTTTAGCTCTGCCCCTGTGCGCTATCAAATTTCGAGGCTAGTGATGTTAATAATCCTTAGCGTCATTTTCGTAAGTTGAAAGGCCCGTTTAAGTTCCAAAACTTCAGGGAAAATAAGATTGCACGTTCATTCTCAAAATAATAGTCGATAAATATATATTATATATACAGAGATATTGGTTATTCATAAAAAATATATAAATTTTATACACTTTTGCAGTTACCGGATGTAAATAGTTTTGGTGTTACTAACTTATAATATCATTTTAAGTTTGGACAATATGCAAAATTAGCAGGCCGGTCGAAACACTACTAGAAATCCGGTAAATACCGACCAAAAAAACCGACCAACTTTGATCGGTTATGGCCAATTACCGACCAAAATGCGACCAAATACGCTTGGACGGTATTTTTATGGTCGTTTTAATATACCGATCAAAGTTGGTCGGAAATTATCGACCAACGTTGGTCGGTAAATTAAATTCAAAAAAAATATTGCAAAAAAAAATCGGCCAAAGTTGGTCGGTTTTTTCCGACCAAAGTTGGTCGGTATTTTAATTATGTAATCAAAAGATTCACCTCTGGGAATCGAATCGGGGTGTGTATTGTGGCAGGATACTATTCTACCACTAGACTATTGGTGCATTTTGTTTTAAGAATGTCTTTTTTTTTTATTTATACTCTTTAATTGTCTTTTTGCACGAAAATAACCGACCAAAGTTGGTCGGTTTTATTAAAAAATAAAATTACCGACTAAAGTTGATCGATTTTTTAAAATGACCGTCCGAATTTACCAACCAAAGTTGGTCGGTTTTTTTAATATTAATTTTTATTTATTTTAATTGCAAAAACCGATCAAAGTTGGTCGGTTTCTTGAAAAATAAATTTCGCGGGACTCAAAAATAGTTTTCCGCATTTTTGCGGCAAAGAAAACCGACCAAAGTTGGTCGGTTTCGTGAAAAAAAATTAAAAATTAAAATATTTTGAAAAACTGACCAACTTTGGTCGGTTTTTTGCCGGTTTTTTTACCGACCAAAGTTGGTCGATTTTTCTTGGTCTGTTTTTGCCGAATTTCTAGTAGTGAAGACGTAAAGACGTTCGTTCAGAAATGCGACAAATGCCAGCGCTATGCACAGTTGGTACACCAACCGACGGAACTCTTGCATTCGGTAAGGTCTCCATGGCCATTCATGAAATGAGGATGGATAAAGTTGCTCGCTGCCACCGGGTCCCGGAAAGGTAAGATTCCTTTTAAGTTTAACCGATTACTTTACTAAATGAGTTGAAGCAGGTCCTTACCAAAATATCGGTGAGCGCAAAGTGGTCGATTTCCTATAGGAACACATAATCTTCCGATTTGGAATACTGAAAGAGATTGCCTGCGATAACGCACCATGGTTCATAGGCTCCACAGTCACAAAATTTCTAGAAGATTTGAAAATCAAGAGGATTACATCTTCACCATACCATCCGAGCGCTAATGGACAGGAGTCAACTAATAAGGTGATTATCCAGAACCTCAAAAAGAGGTTAGAAGTTGCTAAAGGCAAATGGCCTGAAGAGTTACCGGGTGTGCTATGGGCATGTCGGGCGACGGTAAAATTGAGTATGGGAGAGACACCTTTTTCTCTCGTATATGGCGCAGAAGCTCTAATCCCCGTGGATGTAGGTATAACTATAAATAGTAGGCTCAACAGCCTTTGTAAGACACGAAATTCTTGGCAAAACTTATGTTGTATTACATTTTCGCTCTCAATTAAAACAACTTTATTTGCTTTTTATATTGTTCTTATTTCTTTCCTCAGAAGCGTTGTCACGGAGCCAGGCTTGCCATTTTCTTCAATATTAATCGCTAAGTCTTACTTTTAATCTTGTTTATTTACCATTTTTGGATCAAGTCAGTTCGTTTATCTATAAACCACGTAACAAATTCAAGCGTAGCGTTTTACAGGTATACAGTACTGCTTATGAAATAAACGGGGTTAAAAAATCAAAAGTGACAACGAAGTGTCTTATTTTTGTCATTCACTCGATATATATTGAAATCTTTCGTACTGTGTAAAAGGAAAATCGCCGACCCCACACGTTTTGTGCACGTGTAGTAGCTTTTCGTTGGAATTTTTTTTTTTTTTTGACAAAAGTTAATTATGGACTAAATCTGTTGATTTTGTAATACATTAAGAGGTCGTTTGGTAGCCGGTTAGAAGAAAGGTTATTCATGTATAAGGGGTAACATAACTTATACCATGTTTGGTAGACAATAGTTATTTTGTATAAAATTCTGCATAACTAATACCATGTTTGGTTGACATTTTTCAATTATGCATAAATAATACATGTATAATTTATGAGTCAATCTGTGTATTATTTTATGCGGGGTAGAAGATGGAATAACTAATACATGTATTAGTAATACATGGATAAAATACTGAAATGACAAATTTACCCCTATCACTTTACACATAAGGCTTCCTTATTTCTCTGCCAACCCGTCAACAGGTTTCCTAACTAAATACCAAAACTAAGAAGTGAAAATCAAATATGTCTAAACTTCACATAGTTCAGTAGTATATATGACGAAGAAGTGAAAGTAACACCCAGAGTTCCTAACTAAATTGTTTCCTACACAAATGGAAAGAGAGAAAAAACAATGCAAAAGAAGGCCAGGGGTATAGTTGTAAACAAGCATTTTACTTTAAATTTATATAATGTATATCAATTTCTAATACAACAAACCAAACATTCAAAAAAATAATCTCTGCATAACTAATACCTGCATAACTAATCCCTGCATTACTTATCCCTGCATAACTAATCCCTGCATAACTAATACATGTATAACTAATACCTGCATAACTCTAACCGGAAACCAAACGACCCCTAAGGATGTTTTTAGCTAACCATGTGATAGGTTAAGGATGTACAAAGACGCTTCGCTGTCCTCCGACTTTGATTAATCCCACGCAACCTATCACAGCTCCCTCTTACTTTTCAATGCTTTATCTATACCATCTTCATCAGATTTAGTTTCTTTGACTCAGCAAGAAATAAATAAAATTCGCTGAAAAAAATAAATAAAATAAGGTTGTTTCTTTAAATCAGTGACCTAGTCCTCGTTGTCTCCACTTTGACTTTACTCTATAAAGGGCGGCCCAATGTACTAAGCCCTTGCTATGCGCGGGGTGTGGGGGGATGGGCCGTACTACAGGGGTCTATTGTACGCAGTCTTGCCTTGCGCTTCTGCAACAGTTATTTCCACGACTCGAATCCGTAACCTCCTAAGGAAGTCACATATCAACAACTTTGGCCCCGTTTGGCCATGAGTTTTGCCAAAATAAATTTGGGATTTATTTTCAAAACTCATGTTTGGCCATAAATTTTGCCAATATTTTGGCCAAATCCCAAATCCCAAATTTCAAATCCCAAAATCAGCTATTGAGCTGATTTTGGGCCAAAATCCCAAAACTTGGGAATTATATACATGTTTTCCCAAAATAAAGTTGGAAAATATGTTTTGAAAATGTATATCCAAACGCATTTTCATCTTCAAACCAAACTTCACCCAAATCAGATTTTTCAAAACAAATTTGTGATCTATGGCCAAACACTAGCTTTATCAGTTACACCAAGACTCCCCTTCTTTTGACTTTTCCCTATAAAATGAACAAATGTCCTCCTCTTCAATGTACCCCATTATCTTTCTGCCTAAGAAAGACCAATTCTCCTTTCACAAAAACTCTCTCTAGCTATTCAACCCCCAATTTAGCGTTAGGAGATGAGTTACTACAATCAACAACCTCCTGTTGGTGTCCCTCCACCACAAGGCTACCCTCCACAAGGGTATCCTCCACAGGGACCGGGGTACCCGCCCCAGTATGCCCCTCAGTACGCGCCACCTCAACAACAACAACAACAATCATCTGGTGGCGCGGGACTCATGGGAGGATGTTTGGCTGCTGTGTGTTGTTGCTGTCTCTTAGATGCATGCTTTTGATGATCGATAACGATGGCTGTGCAAGTTGGTTGAACCATTATATTATGGCTGTGTGATGGGGTTTCATTTCATTTTTTATGGATTAATTGTCTTAGAATATTCTTGACTTTCTTTTTGTGCTTGTCCTTTTGGTGTCTTGTTCTTGACTAATGATATTTGAAGTTCAACATCAATGCACCTTGATGTGCGTTGTGTTAGATTCTATTGTTTGTGTTTTGGACCTCAATATGTGAATGCACTTTACTTTAATTTGGTTAAGAATTTATTGCTTCAAATTTGGCTGTATATACAGATTCTCTTATCAACAGTCAAGTTAATAATTACTTCAGGCTACAAACTAGTCAAAGTCAAGGTCGGTCCGAGGGATAAGGGATAATTAATCCGAAATTAAATTTGAAATGAGTTTATCCCATATTTATTTGGGATAAAATTGCGGTATAACTAATCCCGGATTAGTTACCCCGGGATTATAGTGTTATTTTTATCTTTATAAGGATGAAATAACAATGCCGTAATAACTAATCCCGAAATAATTCATCCGGAAATAACTTATTTCCCAACCAGAAGTAGCTATAAAGTTGAGTGGAAGAAGAGATGGAGAAAGAAGTAAGTGCTAATGGACTTCCATCTTTTGCTTACGAAGCAGGAGGTTGTATTTGTAGATAGAAAGGTAAAAAGTTTCAAGTCTGGACTCGAAAAAAGGCCAAACGTACAACTTTAAGAGATTTGTTCTTCACTTCTTCCTTCTGAAAAAGGAAAATAATTTGGAAAAAAACAAAAAAACAGATCGTGGATGAAGTGTGCACCCACCAACTCAACATGGAACCAATTATTTCAGTGTGAGGTTACCTTTATTTTCAACGGAAAAGGTCCAAATTTGCCTCTAAATTTTGTGAAAACAATTAATTATGTCATCTGTTAATAGTTGAATTTAAACATGTCTTCAATGTCATCAGAATAAATCACATATACCCTTATTTCCACTATTTTCACGAGGTTCAGGGGCATTAATGTCTTTTAAAATAGCGCCTCACTTTGCTTAGTGATGAATAGTTCAACTTAAGGCTTGACAAGATTATGGGATGCCTTGTTGTTGTTGTTGTCATATGTTTGTGAATTTTACACATGATAACATACTTATCAATATTAATGATTTATAACACGTGACCAGGAGGTCACGGGTTTGAGCCGCGAAAACTGCCTCTTGTAAAAGTACAGGGTAAGGCTGCGTACGACAGACCTTTGTGGTCTAGTCCTTCCCCGGACCCCGTGCATAACGAGAGCTTAGTGCATCGGGCTGCCCTTTTTTAACATACTTATCAGTTATCAATATGTAAACTAGTATTCTCTCAGTTTTATTTCATCTTACACACTTTCCTTTCATTTATGCAAAAGAGAATGACAATTTATATTGAGAAATAATATAATTTTAAACTTTTTATTTTATTCTTAATAAAATAATTTATAACCACATAAATATTTATGATCTAATTTTCTTTAAACTGCAGGTTTCAAAAACGTTCTTTACTTTCTTAAACACATGTCCTATTAAAAGCTTTCACATCTACAACTCACTTTGAAAACAAGATGCGCTCATGTGTGAGGAGGGGGAAATGAAAGTAAGAACCATGCGCATGGATGAAAGAGTGCGCTTTGAGGGAAGAGGGGAAGAAAGATAATAGAAAGGCTAAGTGAAGAGACTTCTTTAACATTCTTCTTACCTCTTCTTGCTTATCACCTTCTTTTCCTTTCCTCGCATCCTAATAAAATAAAGATCAAGACGAGTTTCTCTGGGTCCAGATATCTCCCTTCGAGATCACCAGCATCGGTCTAAATAGCTTAAGTTTTTGAAGAAAAAGGTAGAGACGGAAGTGTGGTTGAAGCAAGACCATAAGAAGTACCTTTAGCATTTCAAGTATCTGGTTCAGAGCCAGGACATCTTTGGCATATCCATCAGCAACGCCTTTGGCATGATAGGCATGCCGCATATCTTGATCCATCGCTAGCAGAGCCACCGAGGGAATCGAGTGAATGACTTTAACGATCATTTTTGACATAGCACTTTATTATCCTGACGACTCAAAGCAAGATCGAAACCCATCTCTCTTTTTAAAATTGATTAATTAACAACTCACCAAGCAAGGGCACGTTGTACGGTAGTAGCCAGTTCAAGGAAGTGAAACTTTGAACTATTGGCATATCAAATAGTATATGGCAATTCTTGCTTATTACTCTCATCGTTCACTTTTTACTTATCCACTATACCAAACATATATATTCACTTTTACTTGTTCATTTAAGCAAATTAAGAGAAAATTATTTTTTTCCTATTTCACCCTTATCATTAATATTCATTTCCCAAGATTTTTTAAAATTCTCTAATTATTATGGTTATTATAGTAAAAAAAAAAGTGGAGTACTTTTTATTTATTAATTTCGTAAAAGGAGTGCAAAATCTATTGTGAACAAGTAAAAGTGAACAAAGAGTATAACATACTGTCAAATTAAATGTTTGACAAAGCAGATCGATGAACTTCAAATGGATATTCCCTTGGCAATTGTCTGATTCCTCCTTCCTATTTCCCATAAAATTTGTCACGACCCAAACCTATGGGCCGCAACGAGCACCCGGAATCTTACTTAACCAAGTACCAACACAACATATATTTCTTATTGTACTTTCAATGACAAATGGGCCAAACGGGCCGTCATGGGCTGACCAGAATATCATAGGGGAATACTCAATATAGGACGACCCAACCTGATATAAAAACTTATACATGTGATATACGGGCCTATAAGGCCAACATGATCATTTGTAAACTCAAAATATAGGCTGGCAAGGCCATACAAGCATTCGTATACATGACATATGTCTACAAGCCTCTAAGAGTACACACTTAACATAAAGGTTGGGACAGGGCCCCGACATACCAAACAATACGTCTAAATCATACTGACCAAACAATCCACTCCAGAGCAAATGGAGTGCACCAACATCTTTCGCTGAGCTGATAGCCTAATTGGAGGACTCTCAACCTGTCTATCGGGACCTACGGGCATGAAAAGCAGCGTCCCCAGGCAAAAGGGACGTCAGTACAAATAATGTACCGAGTATGTAAGGCACATAAATGAGTGCATAAAAGATATGGAAGAAATATAGAGTAAATGACTCAACCTGTAAATCTGGATAACTCTGTAAATCATGAAATACTTATAGTGTCATGCATATGCATATGAATATCATGTCGTACATAGGTACATGTGTTCATAACATCATCCAGCCTTAAGGGCATCCCATCATATCATCTCGGCCACTTTGGGCAAAATTATCAACGTATACCAGCTGATCAGGTGGTGGTGCGTATATAACGCCGTAACCTTTTCCTATATTCCATATAAATATAATATACATATATATGCATATATAACTCCATCTGGTCATGGATCAATGTATGTATGAATGAATGTAATGCATGAGAAATACGTCAGTAAAATCTTTCGGGGTGTCATAAGACCATTATGCCTTTGATTAATATCATGAAGTAAACTTTTTTCATCTTACGTATTTTTCTGAGACTGATCGAGTCCAACCCTACACCACTACAAAGTGGCAAGAGCGGTCGATGCAACTTTTACCCAAAAAGGTCGGGATCGAATCCACAGGGAGCTAGAATATTTGGGATTTGGATTCCTATCTAAACTAGCAGTGTGTAGTGTTCTTGATTACACTTCCAATCATAATTGTTTGTTTGTTACTTCTAATCTTATACTAATGATGTGCGAAATTAAGCTAAGTATAAATGCTTGTAAGGTTTTCTAAATGGTTAACGAGGCACTAGGGAAGTGACTTTCTCCTAGGTGAATACTTGACGGGTTCTAAAGACTAAGGCAAAGTTGTTATGTTTGGGATCGCGATATAGCCAATGCACGACACTACTCACTCTAACCTCTCGGTAGCTTGAGTGACTTTGCCCTAATTGACTTTCTCAAGACCAATTGGGTGTCAAAATTGTGCATGCAATATAGGCTCAAGTCGGGTATTACTATCTCTAGATTTAACCCTTTAATTGGGGCTATCAATTCTCTTGAATACGCCCCAATTCCTTGTTGGACTGCTTTTCCTAGACTCAAGCTCTCTTTCTCAAGAAGAGCCCAAATCAAAAAGGTACAAATTAGTGTTTGCAACCACTAATTAAACATGGAAAACACAAATCAGTTCAAATATCAACCACCCATAAACATCTAAGCCCTAAAATAAGAGACCCATCAAATACCTACACTAGGGTTGAGCCACAACCCTAGCTAATGGGTCTAGCTACTCATAATAATGGAAGAAATCAGATATTTAGATGAAGAATAGCCCATATAATATAATTACAAGCTAAGATTTAAAGATTCAATGTTGAACTAGCTAAAAAATTACTCAAAATAGGTCCAAAACGGCTTTCACGTGCTCACCTATGATAAAGATACCCTAAAAATCTGGAAAAAAAAGTATTTATACAAGGCCGAATTTTCTGGACAATAATACCCATGTCGGAGGTATTGCAGTCCGCAACAAATGGAGCGCGGCCGCGATGGGGCTTTTAGCTTCAATTTTCTGTTCTCTGAATCCAGCCACCGCGGACTGCAATAAATGGATCGCGGCCGCGGTGTCTTCACCGCGGACCGCGAGAAATGGAATGCGGCCGCGATGTCTTGAATCTTCCAAACTTCACATTCTCTGAATCCCTTCTCCGCGGACTGCAACAAATGGAATGCGGCCGCGATGAGGCTACCACGGCCGCGAAGAATCGATCGCGGACCGCGTTGCTTGAACTTCCAAAATAGCATCCTCTCTGATCTTTGCCACTGCGGACCGCACTAAATGGACTGCGATCGCGGTGGGTCTGTTGCAGCCATAGTGGATTTTATGCTGCAGCGGTGTTTTGACTTGTCCTTGGCACTTGTGCAGGTTTCACTCCTTTTTAAGCTGGTTTTGACTTCTTGTCACTTTTTTGACCAAACACTGCAAAAAAGCACAACATGTAAGCTTTCGGGATTACTTGTATACATTTTTAATCCAAAACTCAAGCAAAAAGGAGTATAAAATAAACTAGAATCCTTAGTTATCAGAGACCCATGAACAGATGATAGAATAATGAGACACGTGGAGAATCAAGAACATAGGCATCTCTAATATTTCTATGAATAGAGTCATTTATGGAAGTTGTGCATATGCGCGTTTCGTTTGTACCACATGGATCATGCCAAAATAAAGAAGGGATAGCCTTAACATACCTGAGCCGATTCTCTTGACAATCTCTCTAACACACATCTTTTGCAAAGAACACATAACGGCGGATCGAAGTAGGGAAAAATTCGTATGATATTCTTGAGAAAGATTGCACTGTACTTCTTTAGAATCGCAAAATCCCACATTGCTAAATATTAAATAGTCTTGTATGAGATTGGATTGTAGAAAATCATATATGCAATTTGTATGAAACTATACATGGTTTTGGCAATATACCAGCTCCAACCATTGTCAAATTTGGCTTAATTTTGTGCTAAAATGATGTTTGTATCTTCTAATCTTAAGGGGGGTAAGCAAGCATTAGCTTGCATATGCTAAAGTGGAGATTTGTATGCAAATCTCTTTTAGAAGACTAAAGAGGGGATGAATCACTTAATTGACACCTTGCTACATAATACATGAGTCACAAATCACTTAATGGACACCTTGCTACATAACACATGAGTCACTTAATGTATTTCATGTGGCTGCCACGTTTTGCCTTAGTCATTATCCAAAGGCTTCAATTAATCAACCACTAATTATTAATTAATTTGCTAATTCTCCCATTATCCAATAATTCACATAATTAAGGATTATCTCAAATTACTTAAAATACTTGCTCACTTTTAACATACCTTGTACACCTTACTATCATGGTCATATGGTACCTTGTATGGCACTAGTTCATAAATAGTGGGTATTATAGCTCGGACCGTATTTATCCCAAATTGTCAAATTTTGACGAAATTATTTTCTTCGATCCGCTTACCCCCTCACCTTCACGAATTTACTCGTCACTCGTTTGAAATAGCATAATGCTTATACTCCCAAAATAATCTCATTCCCGAACTTATGTCGATTAGCTTACGATGGAACCTTAACGTACGAAAATATGAAATGTAACATCTCATTTTCGAGCTTGGCGTACTTCCATGTACGAAAACATGGGGTGTAACATCATTCCCCCCTTTGGAACATTCGTCCTCGAATGTTGACTGATGCACTTATCATTCTCATAACCCACAGATCTTGCGAATACTTTAATACTCTTCTCGCCATTTAGGCAACTGTTCTTTGAATAAATCCAAAGGCCAGGGCATTCCCCCCTTTAGGCCTCTTTCTCGCACCATAGTCTGTGGTCGACATTCTTCCAATCTCATAACTCTTACTACCTTCTGTCATGCAGCATGTAAGACTTTTTCCTTGTATATGCGCCTATGCAACTCTTCTCTCCTTTTTCCTCCAGTTTTTAGCCACTCACTTTGCAAACATATATAGAGCTTGATAAAATGTCCCTCTGGGCATCTATAGGTATACTGAAGTTCTTCGCTCCGTACTTTGTCGAACTTACGAATATTATTACACCTTATTTCATAGATCCGCTTATCCATTCGTATGACTTTACTGCATCTAGGTAGGTCATACTATACCATAACTCTTACTTTAATTTACCATTACTGAGGTCTGCTACCGAACTCCAGGTTACTTTTGTTACTTATCCCGTATGTATAAATCTAAGTCCTTTAATGCTTCCTCATTACTTGTTCATCTTAAGAATGACGACCTAATCTCACCTCATACTTTGTGACTTGTGTCCATCCATTGTTGATTCACCTCAATATTGATCTATAATATACCACTGATAACTTGAAACCTCTTACATAATCACTAGGGCTCACGTCGAATCTTGGAACATTTGAAGTGATTTTTCTGATCCACCTGGGTGATACGATACTATACTTCCATAACCGTATTTCATATCATCCCAATGTGATTCACTTACGTGGGTATTTTAATCCTATACAATTTTGAAATCCCTTTATTTATCACAATTACACCCTCATTCTATTACCAGGGCAGCATTCCATCTCTTCTAAATGCTACTAGTCTTAGACTCCTTTGAGTTCATTCGGCTATACTGAGCTTTCTACAACTTAGAGAAACCATCAGCTCTCTTGTTTACATGGGCTTAATTTTGAGGACTTATCCATTCTCGTCACCTTCTCACTTGCCCTTTCTTATCCTTACTCATGTCCTCCTAAAACCTTATCGCTTTTCCATACTTTAGCTTGCGACCTATACATATCTATTTATATTACTCGCTGAAAGTACAAGAGGGGGGGAGGGGTGAATAGTATATTTTTTAAATTTAAACTCTATTAGTTGACTGATTTACCAATTAGTCGACTAGATCCAATAACCTAACAGTTATAGTAGCAGAATATAAAACACAGAAAGTAAGTGTAGGAATTAAAGACACCGAAATTTTATACTGGTTCGGCTTCAATGTGAATCCTAGTCTAGTCCCCTTGGGTTGCAAGGGAGTTCTCTTTAGTAAATGCGTTTCTTCGGGTACAATGGAGGTGACGTGATAGCTCAGTTCCTATAACACTCATCTCTTTTGATACAATGCCTCACCAGTGTTATACTCTCCTTTTTCTCTGACTTGTTACACAGCAGGTCTCAAAGAACTACAATGTTTGTTTGCAGTAGAATAAAGAGAGAATTTTGGTTTGATCAAAGTATGTTTTTCTAAGGCTGAAAGCTGAGTATAGATACTTTGGTGAAGTCCTTGTGCTAACGAGATTTGACAACCCAAGAGATTTGATCCTTGGAAAGAGATTGATTCTTTCCAAGAATAAGATTGCTAGCCGTTGCTCTTTCTTGATGAGAGGAGATTGATTGCCTTCCTTCTATAGTCATTGATGATGAGGTTTTAATTATTGATCCTTCAATCATTGTCAGCTCCTGATCGCTTTCCTTCTCCAGCTGTTGATGACGAGGATTTGCTCCTTGATTGTTGGTCTTTCCACAATTGGCAGATCATCTAATCTTCTTATGGAATCCGGATTGAATATGATGGCCTTGATTGTTGCCTTAAGTTTAGGCTTGNGCATTGCTCATGCCAAATTTTTGAATCAGTTCCTTTGTGTATTTGGTCTGACATATAAAGGTTCCTTCTTCAGATTGTTGAATTTGGAGTCCAAGAAAGAATGTTAGCTCTCCCATCATGCTCATCTCAAATTCGCTTTGCATCAGATTTGAAAATTCCTTGCACATAAGAGGGTTAGCACTACCAAATATAATATCATCAACATAAATTTGGATAATGAGATTACCTTCTGCTGATCTTTTAATAAACAAGGTAGTGTCTACTTTACCTCTTGTGAAGCCATGATTAACAAGAAAAGAGCTAAGTCTATCGTACCATGCACGAGGAGCTTGCTTCAGTCCGTATAATGCCTTAGTAAGTTTGTATACATGGTAGGTAAACTTTGAATCTACAAACCCAGGCGGTTGTTTCACGTATACTTCTTCTTGAATAAATCCATTCAAAAAGGCGCTTTTGACGTCCATCTGAAATAGTTTGAATCCTTTGAATGATGCATATGCCAGAAGAATTCGAATAGACTCCAAACGAGCTACTGGAGCGAAAGTTTCGTCATAGTCGACTCCTTCTTGTTGTGAATATCCCTGAGCAACTAGTCTGGCTCTATTCCTTACGACCTTTCCATCCTCGTTCAATTTATTTCTGAGGACCCACTTTGTTCCGATTACAGAGACATTTTCAGGTTTGGGTATCAAATTCCACACCTGATTTTTATCAAATTGATCTAACTCTTCCTGCATTGCTTGAACCCAACTCGAATCTTTTAGAGCTTCCTCTATCTTCTTTGGTTCAACTTGAGAGATTAAAGCTACATTTGCTTTCTTTTTGAGGGCTCGCCTGGTTTTTGTTCCTTCATTTGGATCCCCAATGATGAATTTTTGGGGATATTCTGGCTCGCTTATCCATTCATTTGGACGTACGATGTTTGTAGTCGACTCGGTTGGATGATCTGGTACACTGCTGCTGATTTCATTAGTCGACTCTATCGTAGCAGATATATCAGTTGACTCTTGAGATTTGCTAGTCTCCTGACTTTCTTGAGCTTGATCTTCTTCACCTGCAGTAGTTTCTTTCTCGACCAAGGGATTATTTTCATCGAATATAACATGTACAGATTCTTCTACACATAATGTGCGTTTATTATAGACTCTAAAAGATCTACTGTTTAATGAATAACCCAGAAAAATACCTTCATCACTTCTTGGATTGAATTTTCCAAGATTTTCCATACTGTTATTGTGAATAAAACACTTACTTCCGAAGGGATGAGAGTAACTGATGTTTGGACGTTTACCTTTCCATAATTCATAAGGAGTCTTCTTCAGAATAGGCCTTATGAGACATCGGTTAAGAATGTGACATGCTGTACTTACACCTTCTGCCCAGAAGTGGTTTGGCAGTAAATGATCAAGTAACATAGTTCTTGACATATCTTGGAGGGTTCTGTTTTTTCTTTCTACAACCCCATTTTGCTGTGGTGATCGTGGTGCCGAGAAATTATGAGTGTATCCCTGATCATTGCAGAAATCTTCAAATGCTCTGCATTCGAATTCTCCTCCATGATCACTCTGAATTGTTGATATCAGATATCCCTTTTCTCTTTCAATCTTTTTGTAGAAAATTTTGAAGTTTTTCAAAGCTTCATCCTTATGAGATAAGAAAATTATCCAAGTGAAACGTGAATAATCATCAATAATAACAAAGGCATATCTTTTTCCTCCTATACTGGCAATTCTAGTAGGCCCAAATAAATCCATATGGAGCAATTGCAAAGGTTTAGAAGTAGATACAATATCTTTATTTTTGAAAGAGTTTCTGGTCTGCTTACCAATTTGGCATGCATCACAGATATGAGTTCTAGAGAAATTCAGTTTGGGTAAGACAATAACTAACTCATGTTTGGACAGTTTTTCTATCAAATGCATGTTAGCATGACCAAGTTTCCTATGCCATAGCCATGGATCATCAGACATGGATGATAAGCAAATATGACCATCTATCTTTTTAAAACCATCAAGGATATAAACATTTTCATACCTTTTACCAGGGAGAACTGTTTTACCTGATTCGTCTTCAATAGCACAACCTATTTTCTTAAAGTTTACCTCATATCCTGAGTCGCATAGTTGAATTATGCTCAGGAGATTGTAGTTGAGTCCATCGACAAGATACACTTCGGTGATGTCACAGTTGTTATTGAAGGGAATTGTTCCAGTGCTAATTATTTTACCTTTTGAGTCATCCCTAAACTTAACGCTTCCTCCATCAATTTTCGTAACTTCTTTGAATATGTTTTTATCACCTATCATGTGACTGGAACACGCACTATCTAGATTCTATTTTCCTTTGCGGCTTATTCTATGGTGTTCCTACAAGACATAATGATCACTTTCTTTTAGGTACCCAAGCTTGCTTGGGTCCTGGAGGGTTAGTATTGCTAGATTCAGAATTGTTTTTTGGTTTCCAAACCCATCCTGACATGTTGGCTTTACGAAAGCGACAAAAAGAATATTTGTGCTCACTTTTGTTACAGTAGTGACACGTAACTTCTGACCTACCTTTAGGTCCTTCATTAGTGTTAGTACCGGTGGACTTCGTTCTGGATGGTCCTTTTCCAGTTGACTTGTAAGTCGCCTGGTTTGACCTGACAGAACTGTGAATGGTGGATTTGCGCATGCCATTAAGTTGCATTTGCAATTCCTCAAACTCTTCTTGAAGTACTTCCTTTTCAATTTCACATACTTCATGTTTGAGTTTCCAGTCTTTAACCTCTTTATTTAGCCTCTTAAGCTCATTCATCATTTTTTGAGATTCTCTCAGAGTTAAATCAAGAATATCCCGCAATTCATTGCATCTTTCACAATCATAAGATCTTATCTCACTTGTTTCACCTCGTGCCATGAAACAGTTTTCATTGTCATCCATGCCTTCTTCATCTGAAGTGTCCTCATCTGTCCAGCATCCTGAGGATTTATTCATCTCATTTTCTAGAATCGTCATGAAGCAAAGATTTGCTATCTCTTCGTGCTCTGAACTCTTTTCATCACTCCAGCTTCCGAAGGATTTGTTCTTGTTAAAGCCTCTAGAAATTTTTCTTTTTAGTTCTGGACACTCAGCTTGAATATGCCCAAATCTTCCGCACTCATAGCATTTTCCATCATTCTTGTCCTATTCATTGTATTGCCTGGATCGTCTGGGAGGAATTCTTCCTTTCTTTGTATTACTGAATCTTCTCATTAACCCATCCATGTTTCTTGATAGCATAACAATTTCTTCTTGTAGGGCTTCAGGATCATCATCTATTTCATTTTCAGCTATTTCATTTGAAGCTTTGAATGCAACTATTTTCTTTTTCTCTTCTTGAGTAGTCTTCTTCAGATGCGTCCTTTCAAAAGCTATGAGTTCTCCTCGCAGTTCATCATATGATAATTTGTTTAGATCCTGAGATTCAAGTGTGACTACTTTGGTCTGCCAAGTGGTTGGCAGGCTTCTGAGAATTTTTCTGACTTGATCACCGCTAGTATATGGATTGCCAAATGCCTTAAGATCGCTAATTATTTTGCTGAACCTGGCAAACATCTCTTCAATAGATTCTCCTTCTTTCATTGAGAAGATTTCGTAATCATGAACCAACATATTGATATGTGTTTCCTTTACTTTGCTGGTTCCTTCGTATGTAACCTCAAGCTTGTCCCACATTTCTTTGGCTGTGTCACAGCTAGAGATTTTCTCACATTCTTCACCACTTATAGCATTGTGCAGCAGATTTCTTGCTTTATTGTTAACTTGTACTACTTCCATTTGCTCTTTTGTATATGAGTCTATATCTTCAGGATCAGCAAGTGGCGGAGTAGTAGCAGGTAAGGGATAGTTTTCCTTTTTGATGACTCTCCAAACTTTAACGTCATAAGCCTTGGCAAAGATCTTCATACGCACTTTCCAGTGAGAGAAATGTTGACCATTGAAGTATGGTGGTCTAACTTGTGAAGTTCCTTCCTGGAAGAGATCTCCTATGATGACTTGATTTGCCATGATCTTTTCTCACAAGCTGTTAAGCAAAATTAGAATGTGAGCCTTGCTCTGATACCAATTGAAAGTACAAGATGGGGGTGGGGGTGAATTGTATATTTTTCAAATTTAAACTCTATTAGTTGACTCATTTACCAATTAGTCGACTAGATGCAATAACCTAACAGTTATAGTAGCAAAATATAAAACACAGAAAGTAAGTGCAGGAATTAAAGATACCGGAACTTTATACTAGTTCGGATTCAATGTGAATCCTAGTCTAGTCCCCTTGGGTTGCAAGGGAGTTCTCTTTAGTGAATGTGTTTCTTCGAGTACAATGGAGATGACGTGATAGCTCAGTTCCTATAACACTCATCTCTTTTGATACAATGCCTCACCAGTGTTATACTCTCCTTTTTCTCTGACTTGTTACACAGCAGGTCTCAAAGAACTACAATGTTTGTTTGCAGTAGAATAAAGAGAGAATTTTGGTTTGATCAAAGTATGTTTTTCTAAGGCTGAAAGCTGAGTATAAATACTTTGGTGAAGTCCTTGTGCTAATGATATTTGACAACCCAGGAGATTGATTCTTTCCAGGAATAAGATTGCTAGTTGTTGCTCTTTCTTGATGAGTGGAGATTGATCTCCTTCCTTCTATAGTCATTGATGATGAGGTTTTAATTATTGGTCCTTCAATCATTGTCAGCTCCTGATCACTTTCCTTCTCCAGCTGCTGATGATGAGGATTTGCTCCTTGATTGTTGGAGTTTCCACAATTGGCAGATCAGCTAATCTTCTTATGGAATCCGGATTGAATATGCTGGCCTTGATTGTTGCCTTAAGTTTAGGCTTGCAAAGATTCTTTCTATCGCAGCTATCCACAATCTTTGCTGATTGATTTCTTTCCTTAAGCATCTAGACTTGTTTCAAAAATCTCATAATAGCTCCTTGATTCCTTGATCTCTTCTGATTGATTTCCTGCACAGATATATTGTTTGCATCATTAAAATTAGATCTAACACTCGCAACCTTCTTTCAACTTGCTTGCACCATAAATTTCCTTATGTTATTCTGGAACATCAAGCGAGACACGGCATCGTCTCTAACTCTTCTTTACTCTCTTAACTAGACCTCTAGATACTTAGAAACCATGGGCTGGAAGGTATGTCACTAATGGCACTGCTATTATTCCTGGATACTGGATCCCGACGCTTCTAGCCCTCTATCTGAAGTACGGATTATTCACAACCTTCTACTTTTGAGTATCTCATACGTTGTCCACCTTTACCTTACTTACCTTAAAGTCTCACATCACATCTTCTATCTCTTTCATGACCTCCCCTCTACATAGGTATAATTCACATCCACGTCTTGAACTTCTATTATAATACATGCACCTCTTTACAAAATCTCGTGAGAGCTTCATACTAACTTCTTATGAGGTTGGGATACTTCTAACTGCTTTATCGTAGAGCCGGTACAGAATATGGCTACTGTACTATCGCTTTTGTACCTCTGATATTAAGAATGATTCTGCAATGTTCTCAATCATGATGTCTATAACTTTCTGGGTCTAATTAGCAGACTCCTAATTTACTTAGTTGATGTAACTCTTTAGTTTACTCTTCCTTCTGATTAGCCTTTATGTAGGCTTAAGCTATCTTCCGATCTGTGGCTCATGTCATTTAGTCAATACTTTAGCCTTTAATGGATGCTATGGAAAACCATGATATAATCTTCTAATGATTCAATCCTTTGTCTATGACCTGGACCCAATTCCTTCTTTTAACTTATACCGGAGTCTTCTACAGCTGATCATTAATGGAATAATTCCTTTCATTTCATTTCAGCTTTCTTCAAACGTAAGAGATTGCTTTTCCTTGTCTTTTTGCCCCCTTTTGCGTGCATACTTAGCTTATCTGAGTTTTCACGCATGCCAAAGTTTTTGTGCAACTCATATGGTCTCGAATATTACTTTTGGTTTTACTCCCCGCTCATTAGCCATGGTAGGTGCCACTTTCTTTTGGAGTGCATACAATTTTGTAGTTAGACTGTTGTTACACAACCCACAACCATTTCCTCTTTAGGTCACTGTGCTTTGGTTGAAGCCTTCTTCCTTATTTCCTCAACTAGGTTCATTGTAGTACTTGGGGGGGGGGGGGGGGGATCCTCTAACTCTTGTAAGGCTGCGAGCTTATCACATCGTATGCCTGACGGAATTTTTTGATGTTCTTCCTTGCCTATTACCTGTAGTTACTTATCTCCACGCCCTTATGCTTGTAGGGTTACTTCTGAACTAATATTTTGACTGTCTTCACAGTGGCACTCTCTTTTATTTCCGTAACACTCATATGGTACCTTTTTAACTTCCCTAACTCCTATATGGATATATCTCAAGGATCACGATGTCATAACTGCAAGGCTGAATTCCCCATATTGGGGTTCCCTATGTTTATCTTGCACGATCTGTTGATTTGTCTGTATCCTCTTGTCTAGCCATAGCTAGGCTCTTCCTGAATCATCTGCTAACTGCTCGTTGGCCCATTATCGTATCCATATTCCACGTAAACTTTCTTGGGTTATTTCCTTTGTCTTAACTTACCTCTCGCACTGGCTCTTTTTTTTATCCAATTACATCCCGGGCCGGAACCCTTACTTCCTCTCCTTGACGTCGTGCTTGCATAATGTTCTAGAATCGTAGCATATCTGTAGGATTTGGATAAGTGCAATCTCATTTTTATCACATTCTTCCTTTACCATTTCATAATTACTAGAATCACTTAATTCTGACTTAACGCCACATCACTCCATATTCCCCCCTTTAGGGGAGTACTGAGAGTTGGAGCTACGATGACCTACCTATAGATGTTTTACCTCTTCATCTTCGGCGTCCTTTCATATCATCGATGACCCTTACTCGCCTTGCGGTAATCCTTCTGTACCAAGGATAACAAAATTCCTTACTTGCGATGGTGACACTTAGTGTAACTGGCACAAATAGTCCCTTAAGCTTAACTTTGCTCACATTGCTTGATTTAGGGAAACGTCTTCCCGAAGGACCATTCTCTGAATTTCTCATGAATCTGCTTCTATTGTCCATTCTATTATCGTCAGAACGCAATGTGAAATTCTCATGATGATTACTATTATCAAATCACTTAGTCCTTAATTCATTTTTTACTTTGTCTTGTTCACCAGCCCATACTGACTCTATTACTCTGGGGTTTAACTCTCCCTTCTGGTAGTCGCGTTGGAGTCACGAGCTTATCTTTGAAATGAGGATATGACTTTATGGCCTATATTCTTTTGTTGTCTCAAGGGCGGTCACTCCTCGTCTTTCCCTTCTCTTAACTATAGACTCTACAATACTGTTTCTTTCTTTTCTTTTCTTTTCTTTTTTTTTATCTACCGTTGTCATCCATGTATCACATCTTACTCATAATGTTTCATTAACTCTATCCTTATTTTCCTGCTAACATTTTTGTTATTACTTTATTCTGAAAACAGCCTTTCTACCCTCATGGGTAGGGGTAAGGTCTGCGTACACTCTACCCTCTCCAGACCCCACTAGTGGGATTATTACTGGGTTGTTGTTGTACTTTATTCTAAAAACTTCGACAAAACATTTTTTTGCTTTTAGCTCCCCTTGCTCCATCCATTGGCTCTTCAAATTGCCTAACATTCTTTCTGTAGTAGAGACGGGAGCCACACTTAGGTAATATTTATCCCTTCAAGGCTTCCTATCTTTGTAGTACTCATATCTAGTTGTACTATTTTAGAGTGCACCATCTGGATGTCTTACAAGGATATTTATTAGCACTTTTGCAATATCCTTCGGAAACGCCAACTAATACAGCCAATCCATCCACCATTTTGGGTTACTCTAACCCCAGCCGGATTCTGATATCCCGCCCTTCTCTTAAACCATATATATTAGCTCCTATAGGGCATAGCTGAGATCGATATTGCCAATTGTACATACCTCTGTTACAGTTGAAGGTAACTTAAAAGGCTTAATTCATCTGCCTGAGTTGTAAATACTGTTAACCTTCATTAACTGGGCGCCTCGTACCCTTCTTCATCTTGCTTCTTTTGCCTCTTGAAACTTATATTTATCTTCTAAATCTCTCATTGTCTTTCACCATAAAGGTGAATAGATGTTCTTGTTTTAAGGCTCCTTATCAAGCTTATACGTCTTAGTACACACATGATCTACTGAAGACCTTACACTTACTTATAATAAGCATCATGAAAATCGAGTTCTTTAGACTCAACTCTTCCATAGTTACATTCAATCTCCTACCACCTATCTTTCTGGATGTAGGTATCGTCGTATTATAAATAAGATAGAGTTTAGGAAATTGAGTTCTTACGACTGAGCTCTACCACACGATCTAGAGTAAGAGTGACAGTCCTAAATGCCCTGTAGCCTCCTGCTTATAAGTGTGGTGCACGACACGCCCATAAACAAGACTCTATTAGACACGGCTTGTACACTCCCTAGGACAGAACTACTCTGATACCACTTTTGTCACGATCCAAAACCATGGGCTGCAACGAGCACCCGGTAGTTTACTTAACCGAGTATCAACATAACATATCTTTCTTATTGTACTTTCATTGGCAAATGGGCCAAACGGGCCGTCATGGGCTAACTAGAATAACATAGGGGAATACTCAATATAGGACGACCCAACCTGATATAAAAACTTATACATGTGATATACGGGCCTATAAGGCCAACATGATCATTTGTAAACTCAAAACACAGGCCGGCAAGGCCATACAATCATTCGTATACATGACATTTGTCTACAAGCCTCTAAGAGTACACACTTAACATAAAGGTCAGGACAGGCCCCGCCATACCAAACAATACGCGTCTAAATCATACTGACCAAACAAGCAACTCCGGAGCAAATGGAGCGCACCAACATCTTCCGCTAAGTTGATAGCCTACTTGGAGGACTCTCGACTTGTCTATCGGGACCTGCGGGCATAAAATGCAGCATCCCCAAGCAAAAGGGACGTCAGTACGAATAATGTACCGAGTATGTAAGGCACATAAATGAGTACATAAAAGACATGGAAGAAATATAGAGTAAATGACTCAACCTGTAAGTCTGGATAACTTTGTAAATCATGAAATACTTATAGTGTCATGCATATGCATATGAATGTCATGTCGTACATAGGTACATGTGTTCATAACATCATCAAGCCTCTAAGGGAATCCCATCATATCATATCGGCCACTATGGGAAAAATCATCAACGTATACCAGCTGATCAGGTGGTGGTGCGTATATAACGTCGTAACCTTTTCCCATATCTCATATAAATATAATATACATATATATGCGTATATAACGCCATCTGATCATGGTTCAATATACATGTATAAATGAATACAATGCATGAGAAGTACGTCAGTAAAATCTTTTGGATTGTCATAAGACCATTATGCCTTTGATTAATATCATGAAGTAAACTTTTTTCATCTTACGTACTTTTCTGAGACCCATGAACAGATGATAGAATAATGGGACACATGGGAAATCAAGAACATAGGCATCTCTAATATTTCTATGAACAGAGTCATTTATGGAAGTTGTGCATATGCTCATTTCGTTTGTATCGCATGGATCATGCCAAAAGAAAGAAGGGATAGCCTTAACATACTTGAGCGGATTCTCTTGACAATCTCTCTGACACACGTCTTTTGTGAAGAACACATAACGGTGGATCGAAAATTCGTATGATATTCTTGAGAAAGATTGCACCGTACTTCCTTAGAATCGCAAAATCCCACGTTGCTAAATATTAAGTAATCTTGTATGAGATTTGATTGTAGCAAATCGTATATACAATTTGTATGAAATTATACACGGTTTTGACAATATACCAGCTCCAACCATTGTCATATTTGGCTTAATTTTGTGCTAAAATGATGCTTGTATCTTCTAATCTCAAGGGGGGTAAGCAAGCATTAGCTTGCATATGCTAAAGTGGAGATTTGTATGCAAATCTCGTTCAGAAGACTAAAGAGTGGGTGAATAACTTAATGGACACCTTGCTACATAATACATGAGTCACAAATCACTTAATGGACACCTTGCTACATAATACATGAGTCACTTAATGTATTTTCATGTGGCTGCCACGTTTGCCTTAGTCTTTATCCAAAGGCTTCAATTAATAAACCACTAATTATTAATTAACTTGTTAATTTCCCCATTATCCAGTAATTCACATAATTAAGGATTATCTCAAATTACATAAAATACTTACTCATTTTTAACATACCTAATACACCTTATTATTATGGTCATGTGGTACCTTGTAGGGCATTAGTCCATAAATAGCGGGTATTATAGCTCGGATCGTATTTTATCCCGAATTGTCAAATTTTGACGAAACTTATTTTCTTCGATCCGCTTACCCTGTCACCTTCACGAATTTACTCGTCACTTGTTTGAAATAGCATAATTCTTATAATCCCAAAATAATTTCATTCACGAACTTACGTCGATTAACTTACGACGAAACCTTAACGTACGAAAATGTGGAATGTAACATCTCATTTTTGAGCTTATATCAATTACTTATGGCGTACTTCCATGTACGAAAACATGGGGGTGTAACAAAATTATTTCGAATAAAATAGATAGATATGTACTTGAAGTCGAGATCAAGTGAACATCAACTTGTAAATTGGTAGAAATGGCATGGGGTAGCCACTATTTAAGGTGGTATTTATTTTTTATCCAGCAATTCTAATGTTGATCAAAAATAGCCACCACCCTATTAAAATTAATATAAAAAGATATTTTTACCCTTTTTTCCCTTGCTTTTCTTCCCAAACCCTTGCTTCTCTCTCTCTCTCTGCGTGCCTTCTCCATAATCCAAAATTAATGTTTGTCTTCCTCACCATCGAGTAAATTTTTATACAAATTTATTACCAGCACGTATTCTTTCACTGGGTATTAACTAATTGAGAGCGTGCACAAATGTTAGAATATGGTCACTGGTTTTTCTTGTTTTGGAGTTTTGCAAAGTGCTTTCATATACACTGTTGCATTGCAAAGTACTTTCATATACACGTATTCTTTTTTTTTTTTTGTCGCCAAGTAGTATAAAGGGGAACCAACATATAGATGCATATATTTTGCATATATTTTTTTAGACTCTTTTGCATTTTCAACAGTTGAAATTTGGCTATTCATATTTGCATCTATATGATGGTTCCCCTTTATACTACTTGGCGACACTGTTGTTGGCTAATTGCACGTGTTCTTTTTTTTCTTCTTCTTCAGTTTTATCATATTTTCTGAGGAGCCATTTTTGTGTGTTTGCATTTATGTTATTTTGTGTTAAAATAAATTAAAAGTTAAGGACAATAGGTCCTGAACTTAGGTTAAGAAGCCCAAAAGTTAAGGACAATAGGTCCAGAACTTAGGCTAAGAAGCTCAAAAGTTAAGGACAGGCAGTCCTTAACTTACAGTTACAAGTTCAAAAGTTAAGGACAATAGGTCCTTAACTTTGATTTCCAAGTTCAAAAGTTAAGGACAGACAACAGCTACAAGTTCAAAAGTTAAGGACAGACAACAGTTACAAGTTCAAAACTTAAGGACAATAGGTCCTTAACTTTGATTTCCAAGTTCAAAAGTTAAGGACAGACAGTCCTTAACTTACAGTTACACATTCAAAAGTTAAGGACAAGCAGTCCTTAACTTACAGTTACAAGTTCAAAAGTTAAGGACAATAAGTCCTTAACTTACGGTTACAAGTTTAAAAGTTAAGGACAATAAGTCCTTAACTTTGACTTACACGTTTAAAAGTTAAGAACAGACAATCCTTAACTTACAGTTACACGTTCAAAAGCCCAACAGACCCAACTTCTTGGATGTGCTGGAGAAAATTTGTACCAGGTAACCAAGCAAATGGAAAAGTTGGGAGTTGTATAATGTGCATGTGGGGATTATTAGATACTCCATTAAAAGTTCAGAAATGCGTGTGAGTGTGTCTGAATTCTTTTCTTGATATTGTTCTTTGAAAGGTCTAATAGTTGAATCTTGAATTCATTTTGGAAATTATGAAATTTCTAGAATCGAAGCTTAATAATAAAAAATGCATTGACTAATAAAGTTTTGGCAGGTTAGGCAAACCAAGGTAGTAAACTGACAAAGTAACTGATACGCGCGTGGGTGCAAAACCATACAAAACGAGCACGCCTACTTGTATTGTAGCATCCCCCAGGACCTCCACCCCCCACCTCCTTTGTTTTATTATTAAACTTTTTATTTTATTTTTTCGGATTTTCGTACCCTTTTTTTTTCCTTTCAAAAGAAGGTGGAAGTCTCCTGAGTGCAGCAGTTATTACTGTTACCATTTTGTCGTGCGATAATTACTACGATTATTGAGAAAAACACTACATAAATGATTCGACAATTATTGCTAAGTTAAGAAGTCTATTATTGTATGTAAACGGTTTGAAAGAAAGCGACTGATCTTCATTAGCAACACACACACAAAAAAAAAGAGCGATTGCTAGAGCTTAACTGATGAAAATAAATTATATTGTTAGACTACTTAAAATCCAATTTACAAGCAACCTCTTATACCAAGCATGGATTTGTAAACCTATTACAATATGTTATATTATATTAATAGTATAAAATAATTTACACTATCAATCGTATGCGTAATACAATATTATTTGACCAAAAAGTGTTAAATCTTTGGTTAAACTAATTAATGATGATATAGAGGATAAATTTTAGCCAACAATAATTAACTCTAGATTAAACATTAAAGTACATTGAATAAGAGAATAAGATTTAATCAAGCTCATGAACTTTCGATATTTATAGAAGATACCAAATATAAGTAATATGCTTACATTCATCATGTATTGTCCTGTGATAATAGGTGAATTTGACTATAATCACACCTTAAATAATCACCTTCTTGTGTAGTTTTAATGCTAAAAGTGATGACAAAATGCTCTCATTAGTGCTTTTCATGATTTGTAGGTGATATATGTATAAGGAAGGCTAAGGAGCAGTTTTGGAGTTAAAAGTGATGAAAAAGAGGCCAACTGTGAAATTTCCCAAGTGAACCAGGCAAAACAGGCCGAGGAATTCAGAGTACTGGATCCACCGCGGTTCCACCGCGACCGCGACCGCGGCAGAACCGCGGTGGGAAGCAGCTGCAGAAGATGTGAGAATCCGCGAGGGTGTTTGGCCGCGGTTCTACCGCGACCGCGGCAGAACCGCGGCAGGCGCAGAAACTTCGGGGACCAAAGTGTCAATTACGGGATTTTTAGACCTAAAACCTATTTAAAACACTAGACTTCGCCCAAGAGAGTCATGTATTGATTTTTTAGGTTTCTTAGCAAGGAAAACCATTGTGAGAAAATACTCTAAACATCTTTCTTCTTTTCTTTTGATTTTATGATGAATTCAATCTTAGTTTATTTTCCCATAGCCATGAGTAGCTAAATTCCTTGTCTAAGGCTTTGATGGAACCTATTGGGTGATGAACTTCTTGTTTATGTGAATACAAATTGCTAGTTTAATCTTTATTTGTTCAACTTCGTGTTCGTTGTAGTTAATTGACAGGATCCTCAATTAGCTGTGCCTATTTAGTGTGCATAACTTGGAAAAGAGTGCATATTTAGGGTATTGTTGAACAACACCATTCCTAGATTATTAGAGGAATCTATAATTGCGGGTTTAAAGGCGGGATTAGGAATAACGAAGCCTTGAGTGCAATCTAAATTGAATTGTGCTAAATAAAGCAAGCTAGTGTATCTCGGGAGAGTGCAATAGTAGATTACTATGATTACTCGGGAGAGATTTGCGGTAAGATTAGCGTCCATGATTGATAGAGATGTGTGGGTAATTTTGTATGAGCATAAACAGAAGGGATTCCATCAATAGGGGAAATCATTGCCTTAGCTTTTTCTCATAATTGTTTACAACCTTATTAATTTAGTTACAACCATTAGTTACTTGCAAGCTAGTTGTTAAAGAACACTCAACTGAGAATTTGAATATTTGAGAAGCTGGTTCTGAAGACTTGGTGGGTCTGAAGATAGCGGTTGATAGGTTAACTCTCTGTGGATTCGACCCTGGGCGTAATACTCGGGTTATATTTGCAACGTCCGCAGAGTCCTTTTTATAAGGCATAGTTGGGCGTGTTCAAATTTTGGCGCCGTCGCCGGGGAGTTAACGGAATTATCAATTGCCATTGACAGAAATACAAAGATTCTTATTGTAGTCAGTTTTCTCTCTACCAATTTTGTTTCATTGAAAATTTGACGGTTGTTGATCTGGGTACGCAGCTGCATGCCTAGAAATTCTACGAGGACTGGAGAACTACTTGAAGGACTCTCAGACCCCGAGAAGACATTCCGGGCATTGATCGTGCAAACAAAAGACTTCAACAATCCCAACAAACACACCAACTCGAAATTGACATGGGCGACATAAACGACCCCAACGGAAACGTCAGGAATGAGCAATTGGCACCTCCTGTGCCTGAGGGTGCACTATATGACTGGGCACAACCCACAGCTGACAATTTGGCCATTGCCATTATTGTGCCCGCAATACAAGCTGAATCGTTCCAGATCACAAATAACATGCTACACTTGTTGCAGAACAAGAGACTCTTTTCTGGGACACAAACAGAAGATCCTCAGCAGCACTTAAAGAACTTCCTGTCTATATGCAAAACCCAAAGGCAACCGAACGTGACTCCGGAAGCAATCAGATTGTGAGCTTCAAACAGAAACCAATGGAGACACTACACGAGACATGGGGCAGGTTTAAAGGAATGTTGGTTATGTGTCCCCACCATGGTGTTCCAGAACAGATGTTGGGACAACGGTTTTACATGGTACTGTCAGACAGCTTGAAGAATATCGTTGATGCCTCGGCTGGTGGGGCATTCTTGAGCAAGACTTGGAGAGAAGGTCAGAATTTGCTCGACAAGATGGCGCAGAATTCGGGTTGGACATCTAGGAATGCACCTATCACTCCAGTGGTGCACTCAGTGCCTCTTGATCCTTCTAATACAATGGCTGAAAACATGGCGACTCTTTTGACGCAAATGAGCATCCTCACCAAAAAGGTGGAGGAATCAGGGCAGAAGCAACAGGTTCATATAGTAGACACTACCAATGGGGGCTTGTGCACATCTTGCATTAGCCAGCCAATTGGTAATCCTTGGAATACAGAGCATGATCATCATCACCAGCACCCTGAAGATATGAACTATGTGGCTAACTATGGGGGTCAGAGGCAAGGTAATCAGAACTGGGGTCAGCAGACTCAGCAGCAGTACAGGCCACCGCAGCCACAGTATAACACCGGAAACATGGGAGGCATGAGACCCCCCAACAACATGGCACCGTATCCTAGACCACAAGGGTACAACAATCAGCAGCAAGGGTACCACCCACCTCAGCAACAGCAGGGTGGAAGACAGGAAGACGGGTTTNCAATTCTAATGTTGATCAAAAATAGCCACCACCCTATTAAAATTAATATAAAAAGATATTTTTACCCTTTTTTCCCTTGCTTTTCTTCCCAAACCCTTGCTTCTCTCTCTCTCTCTGCGTGCCTTCTCCATAATCCAAAATTAATGTTTGTCTTCCTCACCATCGAGTAAATTTTTATACAAATTTATTACCAGCACGTATTCTTTCACTGGGTATTAACTAATTGAGAGCGTGCACAAATGTTAGAATATGATCACTGGTTTTTCTTGGTTTGGAGTTTTGCAAAGTGCTTTCATATACACTGTTGCATTGCAAAGTACTTTCATATACACGTATTCTTTTTTTTTTTTGTCGCCAAGTAGTATAAAGGGGAACCATCATATAGATGCATATATTTTTTCAGACTCTTTTGCATTTTCAACAGTTGAAATTTGGCTATTCATATTTGCATCTATATGATGGTTCCCCTTTATACTACTTGGCGACACTGTTGCTGGCTAATTGCACGTATTTTTTTTTCTTCTTCAGTTTTACCATATTTTCTGAGGAGCCATTTTTGTGTGTTTGCATTTAAGTTATTTTGTGTTAAAATAAATTAAAAGTTAAGGACAATAGGTCCTGAACTTAGGCTAAGAAGCCCAAAAGTTAAGGACAATAGTTTCAGAACTTAGGCTAAGAAGCTCAAAAGTTAAGGACAGGCAGTCCTTAACTTACAGTTACAAGTTCAAAAGTTAAGGACAATAGGTCCTTAACTTTGATTTCCAAGTTCAAAAGTTAAGGACAGACAACAGTTACAAGTTCAAAACTTAAGGACAATAGGTCCTTAACTTTGATTTCCAAGTTCAAAAGTTAAGGACAGACAGTCCTTAACTTACAGTTACACATTCAAAAGTTAAGGACAAGCAGTCCCTAACTTACAGTTACAAGTTCAAAAGTTAAGGACAATAAGTCCTTAACTTTGACTTACACGTTCAAAAGTTAAGGACAAGCAAGTTCAAAAGTTAAGGACAATAGGTCCTTAACTTTGACTTACAAGTTCAAAAGTTAAGGACGCTTGGTCTTGAAGTTTGAGTTCCAAGTTCAAAAGTTAAGGACATGCAACTTTGAAGTCCTGAACGTAGAGTTCCAAGTTCAAAAGTTAAGGACATGTAGTCCTGAAGTCCTGAACTTAGAGTTACAGGTTAAAAAGTTAAGGACATGTAGTCTTGAAGTCCTGAACTTAGAGTTTCAAGTTCAAAAGTTAAGGACATGTAGTCCTGAAGTCCTGAAGTTAAGGACATAAGCAGAAGGGTATTTTCGTCCGGGCAGTTAAAGTTTATTAAACCAGTGGCTAAAGACTAAAGACATTTAAAACACTGGCTTTAAAATAAATACATGAGCTGTTAGTGGCTATTTGTGCACATCGCCCTGTAAATTGACTTTCTACAAGCCCAGACGACTTTCAATTCAAGTTATAAAAGTTAAAGCTAAACCCAGAGCATAGCAGCGCAAGTGCAAGTGGCCATCTCATTCACCCAGTTCAAACTTCAAGACTTAATCCTAAAGTACAAAAATATGTTTAAGTTAAATGTTTATGTGATGATAAATAACTAATCAAGGGGGAGAACATAACATAATATTACCTCCGTTTCAATTTAAATGACACTTTTTCCTTATTCGTTCATTTCAAAAAGAACGATACATTTCTATATTTAGAAATAATTTAACTTTTAACTTTTCATTTTACCTACTTTAACCTTAATGAGAAACTTTTTAAGCCACACAAATATTATGGTCCCACAAAGCTTTTACTCCCTCCATTTCATATTAAATGAGGTACTTTCCTTTTTAGTCGGTTCCAAAACAAATGACACATTTCTAAATTTGGAAATAATTCAACTTTAAACTCTTTCATTTTACCCATTTACCCTTAATGTGAAGCTTTTATAGCCACACAAATATCATGGCTCCACAAACCTTTTGCCCCTTAAGCTTTTAAGACCACAAGTTTCAAAAGTCTTCTTCTTTTTCTTAAACTCCATGCCGAGTCAAACTACCTCATCTAATATGAAACGGAGGGAGTATTACCCTTTAAGCTTTTAGAACCACATGTTTCAAAACTCATCTTTTTTTTCTTAAACTTTGTGTCAAGTTAAACTAGCTCATCTAGATTGAAACAGAGAAAGTAGTAAAGTTGGCTCAACAATGGTGAACTTTGAATTTTGTTCCAAAAGTGGTTTAAATCACCTCCAATTGATCCCAAATTTGAAACACAATCTCCTTAGGTGATTTCCAACAATCTCTAACAACACCTAAAAAAAGGGCAGCCTGGTACACTAAGCTCCCGCTATGCGCGAGGTCTGGGAAAGGGCCGGACCACAAGGGTCTATTGTACGCAGTCTTACCCTGCATTTCTGCAAGACCTATTTGAAAATAACACCAATTTCCAAATTTGAAGAAAAAGAAAATGGAGAAGAAGAAATGGTTTGGAGCAATAGGAATTTTTCCCTTTTTGGGTAAATAGTGGCTTTTATATGTAGGCCATTGGGCAAATACAAACGGGTGAAATTCAAAATAGCTAGATTTACAAGTGGTAAATGAAAAATAGCCATAGTTTCAAAAGTAATCCAAATTTAGCCACTTTTCATGTAAAGATAAATCTAAACGAAAATATTGTTCAAAATCCGAAAAATATTCCAGTATAATATACTTGAGTTCGAATTTTTTATAATATACTGGAGTTCCAACATAATATACTGGTCCAGCATAATATGCTGGAAGTTCATAAACAGGTGCTCCAATCTCCAATATATTATGCGGGAACTTTCCGTGTGCTGGAGTTCCAGCATAATATGCTGAAAGTTCATACACAGGTGCACCAATCTCCAGTATATTATGCTAGAACTTTCCGTGTTGCAGCAAAATAGTAACTATTTTTCAATTATCGGTTCGAAAACTGGCTATCCCGTGCTATTTTCACAATACAAACTTTAGGGCTCCTTTTTGCTCAGTAGCTTTTAAGCCATTACCACTGATAGTACTAAATGTGTCCCTTCATCGATTCTACCTATTAATTAAAACTGATATTTCTTTTTCTTTTTCTTAGGACTCAAAAGTCCCTTTTAATTTAAGAGAAATTTTCATAAAACGCTATCTTTTAGTGGTAATTAGCTATCTATAGATATCGTTTGCTATATTACGGATTGTAGATACGTTTTCTGTTGTTATAAGATGTATTAGATGTATTTAAGCTACTATATTCATGAATACAGTAGCAAAAATAGGCATGAATCAAGGAAGTCCAGCTAATCCGTTATTGTATTCGACTATATTCATGGCGTGAAACATAGGATTACAGTTGGACAGATTATTGTATTCGACTGCACTCGACTGTATTCACGGTGTGAAACAGGGGATTACACTGTTTTTAAACAGAAAGTGAATCAATTAACATAATAGACTCCTAATATAACTCAACAAACTCAATTATAACACACAAATTTTGTATTTTCAGTTATAAAAAAGATTCTCAACCGAAAAATACCCCAAATACATAGCAATCTTCAGAGAAATTATATGATACATCTGAATACATAAATTATATTAATTAAAAAAAACATATGAATACATTCATGGCATATAGCAAGACACTGAATATAATGAAATACATAGAATACAACGGGATATATTGAAATACAATGAAAAAAAAGACAGTGAATATAATGAAATACATGGAATACAGCGAGATACATTGAATTACAATGAGAAAAAAGACAATGAATACAATGAAATACATGAAAATACAGCGTGATACGTTGAAAAAACATTGAAATATATTAACAGAAAATCAAGTTGCTCAGCCCCAAACTCCGTCGTCTTTGTTCAAGAACAAACCCTAATTTCCGGCGAATCCGCCGTCGAGCAAAAACCCTGAATCTCACTGTTCGCACGCATCATGTACAGTAGCCGAGCAAAAATCATGGCAAGACAATAATGAGTTCTGGTGGCAGAATAAGGACTCTGTTAAAGCTTGAATCTTGTATTGAAGATGACGGAAGTTGAGAAAGGTTCGTGGGTTTGCTGTGTTGTGCGCGCCAATCGGAGGCTTCATCTCCTTTGGATTCAATTTCGGTTGCAGAAATTACTAACACTGCTTTTGAGCCGTCATCTATGATGGTCAAGTGCGACCCACGTCATGGGAAGTACATGGCATGTTGTTTGATGACAGAGATGATGTTGTGCCTAAGGATGTGAATGTTGTTGTTGCCACAATTAACACAAAGAGAAAGTCAGAGAAGTCTTCGTGGTATACCAGGCAAAATCACCGTTTGTGACTAATGGTAGGTGATGTGGGTGAGAGGAATTTTGAGATTGAGCATTGTGTTTTCAGGGAATGGGTGAAGAATGGCATGTATCAAAGTAGAGAGAGAAAGAAAATAGTGTAACTAAATAGCGTATTTAGTGGCTTAGTGGTAGACGTAACCAAAATTGGATATTTTGCTATAAACATTAAAAGGTATCTATAGAATATAATTTTTTTAAATGGTATTTATTTAAAATAAATAAGGTGTTAACCTTTGCTATAGGAGATAAAATTCCTTAATTTAAAGCCCCACTTTCCTAATTAGGAATTCAGCAGATAAATTATGCAAGTTTTATTCTTTGAAAGTTCAAATTCCCTTATTAGTAATTTTTCAGTAAATAGATGCTCTTTTGTAGTCCACGTCTACACATGAAGATGATATGAGTAAATTAATGACAAATCCTCTAAGCTAATTCACAAATTCTTTTTTCAAAATGTACTGGGATTCTAGCCAACAAAAATCGATATTTATGAACAGTTAGATGGGAAAAATTACCAAAATTCTTAGTTATTGTTATAAATAGAATTGTTTTTATGGTGAATGTCTATATTTAGAGAGATTTTTGGGTTCATTGCTTGGTGGCTAAGTCACCCTCTCCCTATAAATAGAGGGTTCTATTCTATTGTAATTCATCCCATATTAATAAGAATTCTCTCTCTCTACTTTTCTCTGCTATACTCTTGTTCTTCATTTATTGTTTTATAACACGTTATCAGCACGAGACTCTAACCAATTGAATAGAAGCTTTGGGATTGAGCATAATGATTGTCAATTGTTCCATGAACTTCCTTCATGATTAAATTCTGTATTTAAGGTAAGTATCTTACTTTCTTTTTCTCTTTTAGATTCTTGACATTCTATAATTTGATTTTAAATACAAGCAAAGGCAATAAATCTTGATTTTAACTCTAATGGAGTTTGAAAGAAATTATAACCACCCAAAGTGGTAAAAATTTTATGTCTTGCCATGATCAAATTCAGGTATGATTGTGGGCAAAGAATTGAAAACCCGTCCCATTGAATTTGCTCCATTCTCATTCTCTTAAAAGAATGTGATAGCAATATGTAATAAGTCTGAAAGAAGATAAAATTATTACCATAAAGGTATCAATGGATGTGGCCGTGGTAATAGACGAAATTATAATCGTCATTATCGTGGTAATGAGAATAATAAGGATTCTCAAAATAAGCCTTCACTCTATGAAGTTGATGTTTGTCATCGATTTGACATAAGATTTCGTAAAGCACATACAGATGACTATGGTCAATTTATGATGTGAATATGACAACATATGATTTATGTATACATATTCATTCTTGGAAGAATATGAACGTGCTAGTGGTAGTGAATATACCACGCACTCACCTCTAGAAGGAGGTTTGAGATGATATGAGAAAATAATGTCATTATTATAGCATGAATGGTCATTGGTCACGTACCTATTGCATACTAAAAATATTTTGGTGATGTGATTATTAAAGAATAACATTAATGCAAGAAACATATCTTGCATATAATTTTGACCATAACCATAATGGTATAACTTTCTCTTTAAAAGAGATATTCACCATATGGATGTTGATGAATATGTGGTAGTACAAAATTAATTGGGAGCTCTAGAAGAGCCAATTATACTATTTTGGAGAAAATTGATATCAATAAGACGTTGTGTTGTAGTAAGTCTCAAAGAAACTTATTGAGTTTCTAAAGTATTCGCGAAAGCGGTTGGTCATACTGAGACTATAAATAAAGGAAAGATTTAATATCTTCTGTTACTACAACTTGTAGCTGGGTAATATGTATGTGAAAGTTACCCGCTTTATTCTCCAGTTTGTACTACACAAACAAAAGAATGCCACAATAAAGAAAAGTTTATTGATATAAAAACCCATATCATAACAAACTTGGAGTTTATTGATAATTGCACACATCATGGTGTAAATCTGAAGTTTATCAATATTGATAATTTATTCAGTTGGCATAATTGGTTTACCCATATCAATTTAAGTATGATGTGCAAAAATAAAAGAGAATTCACATGGGTAAATATTAAAGAACTAGAAAGTTCTTTACGAATTCTCTTATGTTGCATGTTCTCATTAATTAATATACCAACTAAAATTGGGATTGAATCCCATGAATGCTGAAAACATCAAAGGTGAATATGGGCCCATTCACCTGCCATGTATACCACATAAGATGCATCTATGAGATGGTTACATGTGCGATTATTAATAACCTGCAACATGGTGTTTTGCGAGGTAACTTGCTCAATAATTTAATTTCGAGCATAATTTCCAGATTTTCTATTCAAGAAGTTCATCTGGATAAGTTGTTTTACATCACAGTTGGTTTAGCAAAATGATTTATTAAGTGCTTCTACTTAATAGCTAAACAATTGCTTATGAGAACAAAGTTATCTATATCAGTTTGATATACGTTATATATCAGAGTATTTTCTCCCCTCACAAGTGGTTCAGGGTCAGGAACCAAATAATTCCATCTTATCATTGATGTGCGGTGTATATATTGATTAACACCATAACGCACAAAGGTGGATTCTCAAAGTTGAGGTAACAAGTTAGTTTTTCTAACATGAGGGGGAGACATGATAAATAGTTGAGAAAAAGTTACGTGAAATGAACTGTCATTTGTACATCTAGATCCTCGAATAAGATAATATGAACTTGAAGTTCATAAAAGGATAATTCATTTGCAATATATTGCAAAGCATGCCAGACGCATTTGCTGGCCCAAAGAAAGTAACTATATTCTCATTGCAAATGCTCCTATTAAGTCCTAGAAGGACAAAGTCCATGGTACGCTTGAAGCTTATAGACAAATCGGTTTCAAATAAACTTCTTGATAAAGAAGATGAGCAAATGATCTACATGATCATAACAAAGGAGGCAAGTGATCTAGAAGATCACATGACATAACACTTCATAAAATCTCAGGAGAGATTTAGGTACCTGAAAATATAAATGAAGAGATCTCTATGTTATGTCTTTACGGAAAAAAAAGGAGGTTGGAACCAATATAAAATATTCGTCGACGACATCTATGAAAGCGCTAAGTATAGATGAGAATTTTAAGTCTGTCGAATACAGACATAAAAATATTGGCCAAATAGAAGAGACACAATTCAAATAGAATTGGTTTCATATGAAAGACATGTAGTTTTGAACATGTAGTTCAAACACTTGAAAGTATAAAGTCAATGGTATGTGCAATCAGTTTTCGATATCTTATATGTCTAGCATGACATGAAAACTTGATATGCATCTAAAGTCTATTATATGGCTTATATGACTTAACAATCCCTGAAGGATTTAAATTGTTTAAAGCATATGGAATTCATGATCATGAAGTACTACATCCTCAGTGCAATTTGTGCACAAATGTATCTTGCTATAACTATATGCATGATAATATGATAGCAAAAGTTTTCACCTCTATGTGAAGATATTGAACTGACAATTCCAACAAGATCATATGAAGACAATTCATCTCTATCAAGAATGATGATTTCAAGGTGCAATATATTCATTCAAGTTAATATGGCTGATTTGCTCATCAAATCTCTACCAAAGATCTTTTGAAGATGGTGCACAAGATTGGAATGCAAATGCTTAAGGATGTGAATTGATGCTCTCATCAGGGGGCGTTAATACGCGTTGTACTCTTTTTCCCTTACAAGGTTTTGTCCCGCTGGGTTTTCCTTGCAAGGTTTTTAACGAGGCAACCAAAAGGCGTATTGTTAGATATGTGTACTCTTTTTCCTTCTCTAGAATTATTTTCCCACTGGGTTTTATTTTAGTTAAGGTTTTAACGAGACACATTATCTGTTGAATAGACATTCAAGGGGGAGTGTTATAAATAGAATTGTATTTATGGTGAATGTCTATATTTAGAGAAATTCTAGGGTTCATTGCTTGGTGGCTAAGTCACGCTCTCCCTATAAATAGAGGGTTCTATTCTATTGTGATTCATCCCATATTAATAAGAATTCTCTCTCTACTTTTCTCTACAATACTCTTGTTCTTCATTTATTGTTTTATAACAGTTCTGTTACAGTCGCTGCCGATCTCTCATACATAGAGAACACATTGGTATACAATTTATGGTTGCCTAAGAACAGACAGACACTATTTGACCAAAAAATGGAAAATTGGACCGGTACTTTACTTGTTGATCAGTAACACCAGTCACCAGTAGCAGGATAGAATTTGGCAGTTGGCACCCATCAGTTTTCAAGACACTAGTTCTGAGTCTCGAGCTTCAGTTGTCATCACAAAGCTTGGAAACATTTGAGTAATTTCCCTGGAATGTAAAAAACCAACTTCATCTTCTAAGGCTAATAGAAGGGCAGCCTTCTGTAAGAAGCTGTTTTCATATGCCAAAGCTCTACTTCTTGTTTAAATGTCCCATAATGCAGATTTAGAAATAAACAGATTTAGAATTTTCAACTCACTTTAAGCATGGTAGAGTCATGTTCTTAATGAGAGAAGGACATCTTACGACCAATTCCTTCCACTCTTCTGGATCAATCCTTCCATCTCGATTCGTGTCTGCCTCTAGAAATGTCTGTTTATTATCACACAGTTCAGATATCAAAAGTAAATACTATAGGATGACTAACATGGGAATAAAGTGACTCTTCTCCACCTTATCAATGATTGCTTCGATGGCATCATCTGGAAGTGTCAATTCGGATTCTTTCAGAATAGCAAATACCATTTCCTTCAGCTACACAAGTTCCCATAGTAGAACAAGCAAGTCAAAATAGAGATTGAGCATCTCGATACACCAACAGATAGGGAAAAATATAATCCAAAAGTATAACAATAATGTATTTAACCATTTATGTGGCGAAGTGTGTACTTTCAAGTTATGTTGCGCGGACTTTCCATAATGCTGCCGCACCCATGTCGGATCCTCCAAAAATACACTACTTTTGGAGGATCCGACACGCACCCAGGGACATTTTCGGAGAGTCCGACCAACATAGCTGTCAAGTAGTTTCAGTCTTTCCTACTTCCTATTTCAAGAAAGGTTGTCATTCATATCATATGTGAAATCACCACGACATGATCATCCTCCTAAAAAAGAAATAATTTCATCCTTGAACTCCTTTAACATATTTTTTCAACTTCTGTTTATCTTTATTCTGACACATTTAATGAAGATTAAGCAAGAAAATCATGGTTATGACCGTTTAAAATGCCTGCTGCCTGTATCTGATAGGGGCAGTACCGAGCCTCATAAATAAGTAGTGTTCTCTGTAGAACAATCAAGTTATGTTTGCAATCTTAGTTAGATCAGGCAGCAGTAGCTTTAACTAGTTCAAATTCTTTTAGCCTATACGGTGAACATTTTGTCAGCAGTATATTTATGAAAAGAAGCAATCAGTTGACTAATACCTTATGATTATTTGGGATTATTTCAGATTCAAATTTACATGTTGCATGCATTGCAAATGATAATATTAAGAAGAGTGGTATGATAATTGAGACAAGTCAACAATTATGTTTCGTTAAAGTTACTCACCTCTTCACGTTCTATGTATCCAGTGTGATTCAAGTCGTACAACTTAAATGCAACTGGAACAAAATTATACCTGAAGTTAGTGTCAGCTATAGGAGAAAAAATGCTTCACATGTTGCTGTACTTCTAAGTATAAGAAAGTATGCCTCACTAATAAGAATATAAAAAAACAAGACAGAGAAGAAATGAAATTCCAAACAGATTTTTAATAAGAGAAATTTCAAACATATCTCTTACATTCAATTTTGTCTGCTTGAGGAGCCCTTGGGTGGAATAAGCTTAAAGACCGTACAAATTCTCCAAATTCAATAACCCCATTACGCTTAAGATCAAACAAATCAAACAGCTGCAATAGTTTGACAAGAAGGAATAGGATCTTGTTTGAGAATAAAGATCAAGATGCAGGACAACCGTACAACATGAAATAGAGAACTTTTAACAGTTTCAATAATGGCATGTTGATATAGCAACTACTGGAACCGTTGATGCAGTTAGGACCATTTTATATTTGCAAGCCGTTTATAACAGAAATGTTTTTCCAGAGAGGCAAATCACATTAATTACTGGCAAAGAAATGTCAATGAATTCCGTCAAAAAGGTTGAAACACGTACTCTCTGAGCAAAAAGATTCTGCTTAGGGCTGCAGTTGAAAAGAGCAAGGAGAAACTCTTCCTGCATTGAAGATATAGACATAAATCACAATCTCATAACCCGAAGTTCGAAAATCATTGGAGGACATGTGAAGTGCATCACTTGCCTCATTAAACTAGATCTTTGAAAAATGAATGAAAGTTTTAATTCTTAGCACAATGGCTGTTATCAAAGATAATGTGCTTTCAAAGTGGTTATGACATTGCCTTCGCCGCGCACTAAAAGATAAGATCATAAAGTAGGATTATCATATGGATAGCATTTTTGTCATGAAGAAGTAGGAAGGGGAACAAAGAACTTTTGGAAAATAAATCCTAAACTGGTCTTCTAAACTTCATACCGATTGAATCAAAGAACACCAAGTTTCAGCATTTGTTTGTATCGGTGCACTGTTCTAACTACCAAGTAATTCACGATTTCTTTCTTTCACTGTTATATTTGTAACAAAAATTGAAGAAACTCATAAATGGAAACAGATGCATCTTGGAAACTTGGTTTAACGTGTCGTGGTCATATACAATGGCTGATTCCAATGGATCAAGTCCTACTGTTCTTGAGACTGTTGATCACAAAGGCGGACCCAAGATTTGAAGGTTGCAGGTGCACCTTTTGATTCAACTAGAATCTTCTTTGTATATAGGGTGCCCACTACTAATATATCACTATTTTCTAATGACATATACTTGTAAACATAGAATTTTTGCCTAACTTTACGGGTGTCGGTGACCCCTCTACCTATGGCATAGGTCTGCCGCCCTCTGGTTGATCATGGCGTGTTTCCAACAGCTCTGCCCTTAACATCTCAAATTACATAAAAGCCTGGTGAGTGAAATTTGCTCGACGAAATTACCTTATGAATAAGACCATCATCAATTATGGAGCTGCTTAGTTTCTCGTACAGAATTTTCAACGCATCCACTTCATTAATAGAAACTGCAACGAATGAATGGAACACTCTAAGATACTAAAATTATGGATTGAGTAGATACTTAACATCATAACAAATTTCCATTCGACACACTACTCTGCTGGAAGTAATCAAGAAGATATCAATAGCTTCTGCGGCTAGGAAATATATATTACCAATTTTTTAGAGGAAAGATTTCAATTTGCTGAAGGCTAAGCAAATATAAAAATAGAATCATAGTGATTACAAACTTCTTCTGATTGAATGTCTAAAACTATCCAATTTGTTATAAATTTTAGAAAAAACTACACTTTACAAAAACAAGGTCAAGGCAAAGAAAGAAACAAGAAATTAAATAAGAGCCTCAAAAACCCTGTTGCCCAAAATGGTAGGGGCAAAGAGACATTGTTTAACTCACAGGAAGTCTCAGAAGCTAATAAGTCATGGTCCTCGAAACCAGGTGGACGTCTACATTTCATTGAACAAAACCAGCTCTTTAAAGCATACATATCCCCCGGAGGACTTAAAGATCCAGAAATATATATATTTTCACCTGCCACAATCCAACATAAATATTATAGCAATGCATTCTACAACATAGAGTATTAGATAAAATAATCAGAATACCAGTTCAAGAAAAGGGCACTGATGATTTTGTGTGCAAGTTTTATCTCCTTTTGAGTACTAGGTGCATTTTTGGGCATTAGCCAAATTATACATAGTTCAAATTAACCACTTTGCTTTTCAGGGAATCATAGTCAACGCTAGCTTTTTAGTGTCCTTTTTTCTATCATCCGGTATTCAGAATTCACTGGTATGACTAATCCAGATTTGCACCGTATAAGGCATTAAAAGGCGAAACGCTCTACTAGGGGTTTCTCAATTCCCAAAGCTCGAACCCTAGAATTCTAATAAAGAATGAAGAGATCTCATTCATCCCACCATTACCCTTGGTTGCAGGCAGGGGCGGATTTATAGCCTAATATATGGGGCACGTGAACTCATGGTCTCTCCGTCAAACTATCTATTTTATGTATATATTTTTTAAAATTGATAGCACACATGTTCCAAAAAGGCTAAATGGTGCACCTAGTTGAATGTTGAGTTACTTACCTAGGGAGCAAGGATCAATTCCCACTTAATACTTTTTTCATCCTTTCTTTAGTGGTGCACGGTGCACCCATAGTATAAAAATCCCAGATCCACCTCAGGTCGCAGGTTCTCCGGTGGGAATTCAACATCAGACAGCAGTAACCCAAATAAGCAATAGCATACCGTTTTTAAAAGCAATTAACAGATTTTTCAACAATTCTAACTGTTTCAATAGTGCTTATTGCTACTGAACATTAATCAGTAAATGTCAAAACAAATTTTAGTTAAAGCATATGTCAATGTGAAAAAGTAGCAAAAATACACTCATAAAGTTCACTACTCTCGAATTAATCTAGAACATTGAGGAGAGAGAGAGAGAGAGAGAGAGAGAGAGAGAGAACTTACCTCTGTGCTGTTATGGTGAGTCAATTAACATCTTCAAAAGCGTGTCCAAATATCTTTGTGATGATGTGCTCATTTTTGTTTCTTTGATTTCTCTCATTTTCATATGATTTCGTAATAACTATAATCTAATGCATATTTAATTCCACATAGGTTTAGTACAATAATGAGTAGTACTTTATACTATATTTTAGGTAGGTATTCGTATTCATATGCAAAGTAGATAGTTGACATTGTCACCCTGCAATTTTCCAGCTTAGATAGTTGACGTCCAGAATTTCAATTTAGATGAATTAAATAGTTATCTTTTGTTACTATACTCATTGCACTTTTGCCTCCATAAAGGTTTACTTCGCTTTAGTTGTACATACTTTATATAATTAGAGGCAGAGCTAGAATTTTTTATGATAAAACAAACACGTAACTTTGGACTAAAGTTATTGAGTTTGGTCGAACCCGTACTTTAGTCTTTAGCTAAGTACATCAACTTTTATGTATTTAGATAAGTATTACTCTCTCCGTCTCAATTTATTTGATGGTACACTGGAATCTCAACCTATTTCATGGTACCTCAGTTTTGAGGTATATATGAACCCACAACTTTAATAACATAATATGTTTAATGTTGAATTTTAAAATTTAAAATTACAGACAGACCTATCAAAGGAGTAGCATATAAGTAATGTTAGAAAAATCTATTGTCAAATTAAATGTTTGACGAAGCAATGCGAATATTCATTTGGCATCTGTTCGATTCCTCCTTCCTATCATTTTCTTTTCTGTAAATTGGACTCACATATATATGTAGATGAAGGTCGAGATCAAGACAATTGTAAAAGTTAAAGATTTTTACTACTTTAAACGATAGCATTTCTCTCGTTTTTAACTGTATAGCATCCGAAATCCACTGCCTGACTAATCTATATTTGCAACGTATAGGAGCCATTTAAGGAGGAAACGCTCCATAAAGGTTAAAGGAACAGCATATTCAATTCACTACATGTTTGCAACTGGTGAAAATCATATCCCTTTATGTGAAAAATCAATCTCTATCCTCTACATTTTTGATGACTAATAGATAATTTGGAAAGATACATATTGTTATAATGAACTTAAAACACTCAGATAATTACAGCCTCTAGTTAAATATATAAAAATAATAGACTAATTATGTATACAATACAGTCAGACCTCTCTATAACATCATCCCTATATAATAACACTTCACTATAAAAGCCAAGCTTTTCCGGAACCAATTTTTATTTTATGTTATAATATATGCTTTCTATAACAGCACTTCGCTATAACCTCCTCGGAATAAACGAAGCTGTTATAGAGAGGTTTGATCGTATATATATCATATGTATATTGAATATTAATAGACAAAAGTACACATATGTTAGGCTATTATTTGAGGGGCGACTATACTGTGTTTCCATATTTGTCGTTACTCTACAACTATTTTATCACTTGGACAACTGACGGTGAACACACAGAAGCATAGAGTACTATTTTCCTATCTGTAGAGCAGTTAGATGTTGGTTTATTTTTATAGAAACTTGCTTTAGTTAAATATGTGGTGGAAACAAAGAAATTAGGTATAGTGGGATTGACACCCTCACCTGGGCAGGTGGAGGTGCCGGTAATTAATTCATTTACATAAAATATAGAGTTTACGCTGTCAATATACATAACTTTCTTATTTAAAAAAAAAAAAGGGGGGGAGGGGGAGGGGAAAACGTAACAGGAAGGGGATTACAGTCAAACCTCTCTATAACAGTCTCGGTTGTTTTGAATATTTTTGAATGTTATAGAGAACATATATTATAACATAAAATAAAAATTGGTTCCGGAAAAACTTGGCTTTTATAGTGAAGTGTTATTATATAAGGATGTTGTTATAGAGAGGTCTGATTGTACAAGATGGAGAATCGAACTCTCATTCACAGGATTAAGCTCCCTTTGGCCATAAAATTTGGGAGTTTTTTTTTTTTTCAAATTTTGCTTTCAAATATCTGTTTGTTTATAGATTTTAATCTTTTTTTGACAGATTTTGAAAACAAAATCTTCAAATACCAAAAACAGCTCTAAAGTAGTTTTTGAAATTTTCTGCTCACAAAACTTCAAATTCTTTTCCAGTAAAATGCATGTCCAAACACAGTTTCAATTTTATTATTTTTCATCTCATCTTCATATACTCATGTTTTCAAATTTCAACCAAATCTATGTCCAAACGCTAGCTGAAGTTCATGTAACCGATGAACTGAAGTACCAACATTCCTCATCAGTATACATAACTTATTCCCTTATGCTTATAGCTACCAATTTCTAGCACAGTAGTTGCCCCAACGTGCTAGGCAACTCGCACATTAAAAAAAGAATCAAACAACGAGAGCACTACAATTGAGCCCCAACAATTTATTCCAAACTCTAGCTCCTACTCTAATCTTGTACAAGCATATCATGTCATTCTGATAAATAATGCTAATGATCACTTTCTAATAGTTTAAACTTTTAAATAAAGCAGTTCATGAACAGTTACTGCAACAACAACAACAACAACAAAAAAACGCAGTGAAATCTCACAAGTAGGGTTCGGGAAGGTAGTGTGATCTCATTTTTCATAATTTAAATTTTTGCATTAGAAAGCTCATAGAGTTAAACGTATCATTCCCACCTTTCGGGAAGTGGCGGAGCCAAGGATCTATACAAGAGAATTTAAAAATGTCTCAGCTAAAATTTGAACGTTGACTTAAAACGACGCTCCTCAGTTTGAACCTCACTAGCATTATAATTGCAAAGTGAGACGAGGTAGCGGAGATCACGTAAGATAAAAAAATTTCTCCTTGATTAAAGGAGAAAGAACACATTTAAGTTGAAACAAATTAAGAATTGCGTAGGTTACACAAAAATGCAGTGAAGCTTCCACTGCCCATTAGGCATCTCTATGGTTTCTCATCTTTATACAACTAAATCATAGATACAAGGTATGTTCCCTCCAAATGTGGAGCATTCTGCATTTAAAATTAGTCTATTTCTAAAAGAAAATATCTCGTAGTCTTGACCACTAAATATTGAGACTCGGACAAAATTACATTTACATCACCCTAGTCCCGAGTATAACTATGTAAGCTTCGGCATGAATACAAAATCGAAGCAATACGGAAAGAACAGAAAAGAAAAGGCAGGATTCGAAAGTTGTACATCGCGTAGCTATCACTAGGCAGCTACTTATTAGTCTTTTGTTGCATGTTGAGCTGCCTCAATGTACTGCTCTGCAAGTTTCTTAATTTTCTCTCCTTCCTTGATGAGAAAATTAGCTTTTTTGTCCTTTGGGTGATACTTCATGACTTTCTCAGTAGTTTTGCCCACAGCCCATCTGTATTGTTCGACAGAGATCACTCCGCTCTTGCAAAGTGGCCTGATGTGCTCCTTCACATATGCTTCAACCTGCTAGAGGATAGTTTAATTAGTACCCGAAAGGAAAGAGTCCAGGAGAAATCTTCAAAACATGCTACATGAATCTTAAGTATTTAGACTTTCAACTCCACTTGGAATATTCCTCTTAATCATTGGTCAGATAGGAAACCCTGATAAACATGAAACCAAGTGCTCATTTAGTACCTTCGTTGATACAGAGTTACTGCTGCCTGATTCCTTTTCAGCACGGGATTTTGATATCTTGTTCACTTGTAGATTTTCATTTCTTGCTAACTGGCTAGGTGAGTTTGGGCATTTGGAAGCAGTAGAGCTGCTGTCATTTCCCTGCTCCGCAGACTTTGAAGCCTGTTTGGATTCATCAACTCCATTGCTTTGTTGAACTTCATCATTCATAGCCAGTTCATTAAGCTTGAGCGATGCCATCTCAGGGTACTTCTCAATCAGCGGCTCTTTATCTGGTCCATACAACTCTTCACAGTCTACACCAGAGAGCTCTTCATCAATAAGGGAACTATGAATAAGGCAATTTTCAGTCTTGCCAGCTGCAGTTGAGCTTCCAACTCTACCACTAGGTTCGCACCCAATCAATGAAGATGAGTCTACAGGACCTTCAAGAATGTCCTGCTTTTCGTGATTTTGAAGTTCCATAGAGCCATCATCTCCCACAGGGTTGATTGTGGAGAAGACAACTTTCATTTTAGATTCTCCTTGTTGCAGCACAGAGATCATTGAAGTGCCAGCACCAGAAAAGTCATCATCCTCCAAATTATATTCAAAATCCCCATATATATCAAGTTCTGGAGGAGCATCAACTTCAAACACATTCTCGGGCCCATGATCTTCAACTTCTTTTGATACGCAAATTTCCTCTTTGTCTTCCTCCAGTGGGCAATTTGGACTATTTGGAGGTGAATCAGACAAAAGTCCGGCATTTCTTAGCGCTTCATTGACCGCTGGATCAGAAGAATGGACCTCGCTTAATTCTTCGGATGAGTTAGTTAGAACTTCTGAAGTTTGGCAGGGATTTGACTCTGCCACACCAACATTACTGGCATTATCTGATCTACGCAGCAGCTCTTGTGAGCAGAGGTTTATATATACTAGTTTACTATTAGACCTATCAGCAACCTCTTTTTCAATATTAACAGCGTCTGCAATTGCCAGTTCTGTTTCTGCTGTTCTGCGCATAACTGACAGATTTGCTTTCCTTAAGAAGTGCTCAGTGAGACGGTGAAGTTGAGCCTGTGTGAAAACCAGAGGAAAGTTGATAAATCATATATAACCAAGATAAGTGATTTGCTCAGTCTGTGGTTATAGGAGAAGAGCAAATCCCCTGAAGTGGAAGCTATCTACCGATTAAAGACAAACAACATTTTATAAGAAAAGAAATACCCTATCTTTCCTCTCTGTTATATTACAGAGAAGAAACGTGTACCATCCATCTCCAGGTTATATGGATCTGTACCCCAATAAAAACATACTAAACTAGGGATTTTAAATAGACTTTTTTGCATCATTCCAATTTTATCGGTTGTCCAGAGGGGACGAGACTTTCAATTGATCCTGTGAGAAAGCACGAGAAAAAAATATTATTATTAAATGTATTCACAATGATACAATGAGTCCTATTTATAATATAATACATGTCTTACTCCTACTACATATGGGATTAGGGCTATTTACATGTAACTACTTAACTACCAAACTAACACTCCCCCTCAAGCCGGTGCATATAAATCATATGTACCGAGCTTGTTACATATATAACTAATACGAGGACCAGTGAGGGACTTGGTGAAAATATCAGCAAGCTGATCATTCGACTTCACAGATTTTGTAGCAATATCTCCTGAGAGTATTTTTTCTCTGACGAAGTGACAATCAATCTCAATGTGTTTAGTTCCTCTCATGGAACATCGGATTTGACGCAGTATGAAGGGCAGCTTGATTATCGCATACTACTTCCATCTGGCTGATGTCACCAAATTTCAACTCCTTGAGCAATTGTTTGATCCAAATTAGCTCACATGTTGCCATAGCCATTGCTCGATATTCTGCTTCTGCACTAGACCGAGCAACTACATTCTGTTTCTTGCTCTTCCAAGACACCAAATTGCCTCCTACTAAAACACAATATCCAGACGCAGAACATCTATCAGAAGGTGATCCTGCCCCAATCAGCATCTGAGTATCCAACAATCTGCTCATGGCCTCGATCCTCAAACAATAACCCCTTGCCTGGAGTCGACTTTATATACCGAAGAATGCGGACAACTGCATCCCAATGACTATCACAGGGAAAATCCATAAATTGACTTACAACGCTCATAGGAAAGGAAATGTCAGGTCTAGTCACTGTGAGATAATTTAATTTACCAACCAGCCGCCTATATCTTGCAGGATCGCTAAGCGGCTCCCTCTGTCCTGGCAGAAGTTTAGAATTCGGATCCATCGGAGTGTCAATCGATCTACAACCTGTCATTCCTGTCTCCTCAAGAATGTCTAAGGCATACTTCCGCTGTGAGATCACAATACCTGAGCTAGACTGAGCGGCCTCAATACCCAAAAAATACTTTAGTATGCCCAGATCTTTAGTCTGAAAGTGTTGAAAGAGGTGTTGCTTCAATTTAGTAATACTATCCTGATCATTGCCGGTAATAACAATATTGTCACCATAGACCACTAGATAAATACAAAGACTTGAATCAGAATGCCGATAAAACACAGAGTGATCAGCTTCACTACGAGCCATGTCAAACTCCTGGATAACTGTGCTGAACTTACCATACCAGGCTCGAGGAGACTGCTTTAGACCATAAAGTGACCGACGCAAGCGACATACAAGGCCACGAGACTCCCCCTGAGCAACAAACCTAGGTGGTTGCTCCAATAAACTTCCTCCTCAACCGTGTAGAAAAGCATTCTTAATGTCCAGCTGATAGAGAGGCCAATGGCGAACAGCAACCATGGATAGAAAAAGGCAAATTGATGTTATCTTAGCCACGGGAGAGAAGGTATCACTGTAATCGAGCCCAAATATCTAAGTATATCCCTTGGCAACAAGACGGGCCTAAAGTCGATCAACCTTGCCATCCGAACCAACCTTGACTGCATACACCCAACGACAATCAACAGTAGATTTACCTGAAGGAAGAGGAACAAGCTCCCAAGTACTACTCGTATGTAAAGCAGACATCTCGTCAATCATAGTATGTCGTCATCCTGGATGTGACAATGCTTCACCTATAGACTTAGGGATAGAAACAGAGGACAAAGAAGATATAAAAGCATAATGGACAGACGATGATTACTTAAACCTACATAATGGGGATTAGGATTAAGTTGTGGTTCGTATACCTTTCCGAAGTGCAATCGGTGTACTAGGAAGAGACAAGTCTGCAGTAGGAGCAGGGTCGGGTGCAAGACGTGAATCAGGTGGATCTGATGCTGGGCGCGGACGATGATGATAAGTCAAGAGTGGTGGTCCTGTGGCTGGGGATCTTGGGGGAGCCACACTAGACTCCTCAACGGTTGGAATGGGTAAGGCTTCTGTGGCGGAAGGTGAAGGAGGAGCTATAGTAAACTTCTCAAAGGTTGGTATAGGTAGGACCTCATATATATCAAGGTGGTCAGAAGAGGTAAAGAAAGGTTTAGATTCAAAAAATGTGACACCAGCTAACATAAGGTACCTACGAAGAATAGGTGAGTAACAACGATATCTCTTCTGAACACGAGAATAACCAAGGAAGACACACTTGAGAGCGCGGAGAGCTAATTTATCTTTCCCAAGGGCTAAGTTATGAACGAAACAAGTGCTCCCAAAAACACAGGAGGGAAGAGAGTATAGTGGTGACTGGGGAAACAATACTGAATACGGAATCTGATTCTGAATGGGAGATGAAGGCATCCGATTAATCAAATAACAAGCTGTGAGAATTGCATCGCCCAAAAACGCAACGGAACATGAGATTCAATGAGAAGTGTGAGAGCAGTCTCAATGAGATGCCTATTCTTTCTCTCTACAACCCCATTTTGCTGAGGGGTATAAGGACAAGAGGTATGATGTATAATTCCTTGAGAAGTCATAAACTGCTGAAATTGAGAGGATAAATTTTCTAAGGCATTATCACTGCGAAAAGTGCGAATAGAAACACCAAATTGATTTTTGATTTCAGCACAAAAATTCTGGAATATAGAAAACAACTCAGAACGATCTTTCATTAAGAAAAGCCAAGTACATCTTGAATAATCATCAATGAAACTAATAAAATAACGAAATCCCAAGGTCGAACTGACTCTACTAGGACCCCATATGTCAGAATGAACTAAAGAAAAAACAGACTCTGCATGACTCTCAATACTACGAGGAAAGGAGGCTCGGGTATGTTTCCCGAGCTGACACGACTCACAATCTAATGTAGATAAACTAGACAAATTAAGCACTATCTTCTGAAGCTTGGATACACTTGGATGTCCTAAACGTCTATGAATTAGATCTGGAGGATCTGTAACTAGACATGCCTTGGAGGGATTGAATGAGTTAAGGTAGTAAAGGCCTTCTGATTCAAACCTTGTGCCAATCATCTGGCCCGTACTACGGTCCTGCATAATAAAAGAATCATCAAATAAAATATATACCACAATAGAGGGCACGAGTCAAACAACTAACAGATGCAAGACTAAAAGGACAGCCAGGGACATAAAGAACGGAATCTAGAGTGACAGAAGATAGGGGATTAGCTTGTCCAACTCCTTTTGCTTTAGTTTGAAACCCATTGGCTAAAGTAACAGTGGGAAGAGACTGTGAATACACAATATTTAACAAAAGTGATTTATTACGAGCGATATGACCAGAAGCGCCCAAGTCCACGACCCATGGCCCAAGAGTACTAGATTGGGCAACACAAGCAAAAGAATTACCAGCAACAGAAGTATCAGTCTGAGCAACAGAGGCTACTTGTGGAGATCAGTGTTTCCGAAAGCGAGAAACGCAAAAAAGCGACAGGGGCTCGTCTCGCTTCAAAAGCGAAGCGCATGCTTCATTGAAGTGAAGCACAATTTTTGAAAAACATAATGTAAACTTTGCAAAGACAAAATATAAATAATCAAAAAGTTCAATATAAAAACTTTGGGACATTTTTAAATCCCTATTAATATAAGAAAATACATAATTAAATAAACTGAAAATATAACACACACACACACACACACACACACACACACATATATATATATATATATATATATATATATATATAATAATTAATTTTATAAACTGAAAATACATATAAAATTAATCAAATAAACTGAAAATATATATATATATATATATGTTATATTTTCAGTTTATTTGTTTAATGTGTATTTCAGTTTATAAAATTAATACACATTAAACAAATAAACTGAAAATATAACATATATATATATATATAATAATTAATTTTATAAACTAAAATACATATTAAAATTAATAAATAAGAAGAATAAAAGGGGGGAAAAACCAACGCCTGCCCTAGCGCAGACGCTGGACGAGAAAATCTGAAAAAGAGAAGAGAAAAGGAGAAGAAGAAAAAGAAGAAGAAGAAAGAAGAAGAAGAATCAAAGAAGAAAAATTACCTGGAGGTTGGAACCCTAGTTGGTTGCTGCTGCTAACGTTCAATTTTTGGCAAGACAAAAAACGGTCTTTTCACTTTGGGTTTGTTTTGTATAACAAAAACAAAGACCCAAACTTTTTTTTTTCCGAAATGACCCCTCTGAACAGAAGCGAGCGCTTCTGCGCTTCTCGCTTCTGGGTCGCTTCTCGCTTTTTTGGCTGAAGTGATCGCTTCTGTTGGTCGTGTCGCCTCAGTAAGGAAAAAGCGACAGCTTCTCGCTTAAAGTGACGAAGCGCTCGCTTTTCAAAACACTGGTGGAGATGTCTGCTTACTTGCTCGGTAATGAAGGAACTCATTATATTCCCCTTCAGATAAAGAAAATCCCTAGTTACCTATAGTCTCGGTCTGAGCAACATAAGCATTTTTAGGTCGTCGACCATGTAAAGAATGGCACACTTCACGAGTGTGTCCAAGTTTATGACAATAAGAACACTTGGGTCTAGATCTTCCAAAACGACCTCCTCCTCGTCTATTCTCCGTAGTTTGAGATGCCCGATTTACCACTATCTGGGATGCAAAAATAGAGTCAAGTGTCTTGGATGAGATCATTGGGTGACTTGGTGCTGCAGCAAGGCGAAGTAATCGAGAGAATAATTCATCAACCGTGGGACAGTCAGACTAGCCAAAATCTGGTCACGTACTGAATCAAGGTCATTAGGGAGTCCAACGAGTGTAAGAACTAGAAACATCTTCTGTCGTTGCTCTAGTTGCTTTTCAATACTAGCAGAAACTGGCATCAACTTCTCAAATTCTTCCATGACTGCCTGTACTTGTCCCAAGTAAGTAGACATATCCAATTCCTGTTTCTTCAAGCTTGTCATTCGCGATATTGCATCATAGAAACGAGATATGTCATTAGTGTATAAAGTACGAGCCTTTTCCCAAACTAAATAACATGTCTGGAATGGACTTCAACAAGGGCATCAACTTGGAATCAATAGATCGCTGCAGGATACTACATAACTGAGCATCGACCTTCTCCCAAAGTGTTTTGGCCTTTTCATCACCGTCGCTAGCCCTTTTTGTTAAATGATCTTGAACTCCTTAACCTTTACACCACAACTCGACAGACGAACCCCAAGCTAAGTAGTTTGAACTTCCCATTAAAGGTTCTGAGCATAATACCAGAACTTCCAGAACCCGTGTTTTTAGACCCAAATACATCCACTCCCAAAGACATTGTTGGATTGAAAAGAGGTCCAGCAAATTAGCACCAAATAAAACAAAGAATCAACTGTGGTTGCCGAAAGACTGCCGGAAAAAATACTGTAACTGCCGGAAAACTTTGTAGCTGCCAGAAAATTTTCAAAGTGCTCGGAATCAAAAAATAAAATTGTGGGCATGCTCGGAATTGTAGGGTGATCCAACTGTTCTAAAGAAGGTTTTTGAAAAAATGGCCGGAACTGGCTCCACGCGCCGGCGCGTGGGTAGATCTCGCCGGAAAAGACTGTCTCCGGTCGGCCCGTGAGGCGGCGGCTGACAGAGGTGTTTGCTGGGGTTTGGTTTGGTCGCCGGAGATTGGGGGACTTTGTGGTGGTGTTGATTTTTTGCACAACACTGATGGAATTGGTTTTGACGAAAAAATAGCCCTAAAAGGTCACCGGAATTGAAGCACGGCGACTGTTTCGACTGAGTTTTCTTTCCCGGATGTTTTCTCACTGCCGCTCTGATACCATGTGAGAAAGCACGGGATAAAATATTATTATTAAATGTATTCACAATGATACAATGAGTCCTATTTATAATATAATATATGTCCTACTACTACATATGGGATTAGGGTTATTTACATGTAACTACTTAACTACTAAACTAACAGATCCTACTATGACATGTGAAGGATTAACACGTTGTTAGACGCCAATCAACATATCGAATAGATGATGGTGAAATTTGTGGTGATAATTTTGATATCCAGGGAGAAAGGCTTCTAGACTATAGCTATCTCCTAGGAGTTCAGGGTTCTCACTTAAATTTGAGAATTAAAGATCAAACAGGAAACAAAGAATATAGAGACGTGTTTCACAACAGTGCTTTCAATAGCAAATGCCTTGCTGCTTCAATAGAGAGTAAAGCAGAGGAAAAAAAAGCAAAGAGAAGAAGTGTTGAGATATGTCGGGCTGTAAGCGAAAAGCACAAATAATGTGTGGGGAGAAAGATGCAAATGAAGAAAAAATAAAAAACACATACAATTCAAGAATAAATGGCAATACACAAACAACAATTATACTGGCAAAGGAATTGCAAATATAAGTGAAATATTTTTTGTTTCGTGTTGTCGTAGCTCTTATTCAAGACAAAGTCACTGGGTGATGAGACGTGCACCTCAGTGTCTTAGTGTATGGAACTGAAGCTGTCTATCCAAGGTGAATAACTCAATCTGCTTCGATCTAGCACTCTAATCCCAAAATTCTAACACTAACACTAAGACACCTAGGTGAATAACTCAATCTGCTTCGATCTAGCACTCTAATCCCAACATTCTAACACTAACACTAAGACACCTACTTGAGTTTGCTTACTTTGAAAATATTGAAAGTAAATGCTGTCAATAAATTGCGAAGTTAAGAAAAAAGTTGAGAAAGTTGCTGCCCAAACAATAACCGCAAAAAGGTGCACCGACGCCAAAACAGTCACCATAAGAGGAACGATGACATAAGAATAGTCACTGGAAAGAGCCAGGAAACAGCCGAAACCCTCGCCGGAAAGAAAAGGGGTGCCACTGGAAGATTGTACCATACTAGTGCAACAGTAATCAGAAAGAGTGGTGTCCCTAGAACAGTCACCGGAAAGAAGAAGAAAAAATAGATAAGATTGTGACTGAGCATACAATGTAAAGACGCTTGTAGATAAGGGGAGGCTACTAGAGCCTCTACCAAAATGATACCAAAAAAATAGAAGAGATTAATTGAAGACTTGATAATGATGAATACGATGCACACCAATTTATACATGCTAGGCACCTTTTTTTGTGGAACAATATCCAACTTTTACAACACTCTTACTCTAACATTCTAACAGTAATACCAAACATTCTAACACTTTCAATAACACAGACTATAGAATAGCAAAATTATCACCCCAGGGAACAAGTAAACTTGGAAAGGGCTGCAAATTAGGACAGTGCTTACCATCCTAACGGACATGGGGATTTTATTATGACGACTGGCTGCCAAAGCTGGCCGCATATCTTTAGGTAGCTGAGCCTGCTCAAAAGTTTACAAACAAGAAATGATCCCAGGTGCAGAACAATAGGCAGCAAACAAATGATACAAAAGGAAAAAAGAAAAATTTAGCATACTAGCAAAGGATGATTATGTTTCAGCACTGCACTGTCTTCTTCATTCTCCAGGGCGCCACTCTTGCTTGTTGCTGCTGTTTTTCTAGCAAGAACCTCTAGGGCCCACTTCCTCTTATCACTCTTTGTATTATCACATTTTACAGCTGCTTCCTCCTTGATACACAATTTAGAACCACTTGATGCTGATGCAAATGGCCTTTCAGCGCCTTTGATTGAAAGTACATTTCTGGTAGCATCAGCCTTAGTGGTCAGGACACTTATCTTGGCCCCCTTAATTTCCAAGGGAGAAGCCACCATCACAGACGCCACATTTACTGGTGGAACTATGTTGAATGGACTAGGAAAAGACGTTGAAGTGTTTGATGTCAATCCATTTTGTTTGTTCTGATCAGCTGCGACAATAGTAAGGGACGAGACAGGCTTGATATCCTCCTTTCTTGGAAAAACCGAACTATCTGCTAAATACAGCCTTGATAGAATGGAAGACTTTCCTTCCCCTTCATTCACATGCTTTGTCTCTGCAGTTTTTGAATCATCTCTCAGGAGGTCGAGAACTGACTTCAATGTCTGAATCTTCTCAGGCTTTGACATTTTTGAGCATCTGTGTTTCCAAAATTCTATTTCACAATCACGAGTCCATGCTCGTCGTCGTCTTCCTCCAATACCATAAATTTTTTTGGTTAGGTTTTCACGTACTTTTCCCTTCTGCAGCAGTGACCTCTTTGCCTTCAGATCCACAGAAGACTTCTTAGTTTCAGTTGTAGATCCTGTCACAACAGCTCTAAAAGCAGTCAGAAGTTTCGGATCAAGCTGGTTTTCCCCTTTATCCCCAGAAGACTTGTTACGAACAGCTTCTCTAATTTCTTTCCTTAGCTTTTCAACTAGCACTGATGAGTCCTCATCACCAGTTCTCCGCATGATCTTTTTAACCCTCAAGCGAGCTGCATTTTCTCTTTGTTTAGAGGACATTTCATCCTGGTTGCTATGTACAAGTTTCTTCAAAGTTTTACGACCTGTTCCTTGAACTATATCCATTATGTCAGTGCCCAGATTTTTATTTTCAGGATTACATTTCAGTTTGTCATCCTTCAAGATGGTTACTAGAGATTTATCAGAGTTGTCTGAAACAGATCCTGGAGGTTGGTCCTTTGTATTAATTAGCTCACCGCTTCCCTCGACTTTAGCTCTCTTCGGATAATAGGCAGACTCAGCCTTGGCTCTAATGCCTCCATCATCAGCATTTCTGCAATCAAATCATAGTAACTGTAAGTAATCCTAAAGAAATGCAAGGAAAAACGCAAACCTAATAAAGAATGCCACAGTTGTTGAACATTTGACATTGCCAGGTTTCAGATAGAATGATAGCAGATACTAGTTATTTAGACTTATCTTCTATAGCACTTGATGATTGTTATATCTCCACAAGACTAGTGCTTACCACGACAACAAATAGACTGGTGATATCTAAGCTTCTTAGGATTATATTTATTTTCTAAGTCATCCCAGCAGGTGCTCCTTACAGCACCCCATCTACTCCCGCTCTACAGTCAACTCCCAAGGAGAGACATAAAACTCCTTAAGGAGAGACATATTGAGTATTATTACTGCCGGAATAATACTGTAATACCCCAACCAGAGCCTTCTTTCTGGTACAAACATAACTTCAGTCAACGGCTGAACATGTCATAGGATTAAGCTTTAAGAGAACCCAATACACATGAATGCACAGGGAAACTGGAAAGAAAGATTGAATCACTTTCAAAAAGCATTTTAGGTAAATAAATTTGGAATACCAGATTAGGCAATTAAGACCTTGTCAGTGCGCAAGAAAATTCAAAAAGAAGTCCAGGTCAGGTAGCTTATGTCTTTGAAGAGTATGAGCATTTCCGCCTAATTAATAGGCTTGACATGCCTTTATCACTTAGAAAGAGAACAAGGAAGTCCAACCAATACGAAGCATAAGAAAATAAATATGCAACTAGAAGACTGCATGTAATGTCGGGAAATGTCTAGATGTTTAAAACATATCCAATCACAATAATTATGGGGGCGCATTACAATTCGATGTCTATCTTTAGTTGCTATGTCTTGCATAGTTTTTAAAAAAGAAAAAGATAAGAAGTTGTTGAATCACATGGAACATCTCAATTACTAATATGTATGCCAGGGTCAAGTCCAGGGGAGTCACGCAGATGACACACAACTAGTGGCCACATGTTTTGCCAATTAGTCACTGGTAACATGAGCTCAAGCCACTTAAAGAACCCATGTAAAGAAAAAGATCATCACAAGGATATAGTTACAACTTTGTCAGACTGGATGCCTAGCATCAGGATTCGAATGTTAAGAAAATCAGAAAAATAATCCTATATAAATCAAATGAAGAGGTTTGATTGCATAATACCTGTTTTCCCTGCGCTTTCTTTTTGCACCGGAAGCCACAACCTTGTCTTCATTCTTGTCAGGCATCACTTTTTCACCTGACACATCAACAACAAACACTTCAGAGAAGAAAAATATGCAAGCACATATGTACATCTCAATAAAATTTATGATGAACTAAAGTTTTTCAGAAAGCAACAGTCCTCAAGAACAAAATATTTGGAAAAGGTGTTGCTACTGTCATACCTGGACGAGGGCATCCCAGCACATTCTTCTGTCGTGCAGTTTGAAGTACTTGATCTCCAGCTACTTTCGTATCTGTTGTGTCTACTGGAGATGCATAGAACATTAATAACTGAGCTGTTTTATCTGCCCCATCGTAAGATAGATCTCCCAATTCAAAGGAACAAAAGAAATTCCCAAAACATTGTAAGCATACCATTACATGCTGAAAATGAGTTCACTGACAATCCAAGATGAAGATCAAGATTTGGTTGAATCAGTTCGTCACTAAATAACTGTGTCGATGCATCAGGCTTCACATCCACAGGGGTGGCAGAAAGCTGCACAGTATCTGGACATTCATTTTGTGACAAGGACAGTTCTATATTGGGAGTATCAGGAACAGAATCAGGGATCAAAATGCCAGTATTTATAGCCTCTTTAGGATCTAGGTTTGAAAGGTTTCTGTCCGGTACTTCACCCTGTTTGTTCCTCTCAACAATCGAGACGACAACAGCCGTCTCACCAGCATCAGCAACAGATACAGACACTTCCCCTGAAAAAGAAGCCTCAATCAAACAGTTATTGCTGGCATTTTCTGGACCAAACTTCTTGTTAGATACTGAACTTTCGGGTATCTTGTCAACACATCTGCATAGTGAGATAATGATAAGAATCATGTTTAAAACCACTGCAGGTGCTCAAGATGAAAATATCAACCTCCACCATCGAAAGAAAAATCTATATAGAAGGCATTAGAAGGAAATATTTTTATAGGTGGCAATTTAGGCTAAGTACAAATTTATGTTTAAATTCTAAGCAAGACAACAGATCCTAACTAATCCTGAATATTCTAGGCATGATTACAGCACCTAAATTAGTAAACAATCAAGTAATGTCTTTGCATAATCTTAATAATACCCCTCAAGCTGGATCGTACATGTTATATGTCTAGACTTGCTACAATATATTAAATCTGCGGACCTGTAAGGTTTAATACAAACAACTGCAAGTTGGTAATTTGAGTTGGCGAAACCGATGACAATACATCCATTTTTAGTTTTCTATCTAGTACAATGAAAATTCGCCTTTATGTTCTTTCATGGAAAAACGGATTGAGATGATCTGACTACATATCAGCTTCATCTGTTTAACTATATTACACATCAACTCTTGATGAAATTGTTTCAACCAGATAAATTCACAAGCTACAAGGGGCGAAGCTCGCTGTTCTACTTCCCATAATTGATGCTTTTCACTCCGGAGAGAGTATATTTCCTTCAAAGTAAATTGTCCATCTGAAGGAGAACTTGCTCGATCCACATCATAGTACCCAGAAAGACCCATGTTTTCATATAACAAACATTATGCTAAAGCTCCTTTGATGTACTTGACAATGCAGATTGATACATCCAATAACCACTATATTAAGCATGGAGAAACTAACTAACCACACCCATTGCAATGAGCCAATGAATTATTTGATAGTGTGTCCTTGAGATAATTTAGCTTATCACTAGTCTCTGGTACTTGCCACGGTCCTCCAGTGGCACCCCTGTCCAGCAACGGCATGACAGTTGGATCCATAGCAACAACATGACAGTTGGATCCACAAGAGTATCCACTGTTAGCAATACAACATGCATGTTTCCTCGAAGATGTCAGTTTCTTTCTAAGATAGCAATGTCCGTCTTGAACAATGCTTTTCTTGTTGTTCATCACCTGTCTTGGACGATGCTACTTCAATGCCTAGAAAGTATTTTAATTTTGCAACTTGGTTTAAAAGTTTCTGAAGAGTTGTCACATTATGATCATTGCCATCATGATAACTTCATCACATAGACTGTCGGGTATCGTGATGAAAGAACACTGAATGATCAGCTTTACTTTGAGCCATCCAAACAGTTGAACCACGGAATTCAACATCTAAATGATGCTCCATGGGTTTGTTTTAGACCATATAATGACCATTATAGTCATATCAAGCTTGAATCTTCTTGAGCAACAAACCCTAATGGTTACTCTATATCACCTGCTTGACTAGTTCACCATGCAAAAATACATTCTTTACCCCACTAGTGGGATATACTGGGTTGTTGTTGTTGTTGTAATATCAAACTGAAGAATCATCCTATGGTATATTGTTAATGCAAAGATAACTCGTCTTCCAGAATCACCTTTCTCTAACATATTGGTGAGATAGAGTGTCAATGAAGAAAGAAACTCCCTGGGGAGTCCTCGTGCATCCCTCTTTTAGACGGAACTTTTTGCCTTTTTACTTCTCAACAAAATGAAGAACGAAGACAAGAATCAAAGCAAAAATCACCGAAAAGGAGGGCCCAAGAGCGGCAAACACAATGGACTGTAGTCAGAAGGGGTCACCGACCTCAAGTGAGTGCGCTGATGCAAGGCCAGACGACGGAAAGCCGGAATGTCAACTTTCAGAAGTCCAAGTTAGATTTGTTAGATTCATGAAGAATTTATCCATGTAGAGTAAATCAGAAGGTGGTTACAGATGAAAATGAGTTTCCGGCTTCAAAGGAGTCGTCCAATATGATATGGAAAATTTCTCACGCATCAACCAAAAGTTGATCAGTATGTGAAGATAGCGGCTAAGAGTATGGAACTCTAGACAAAGGTCGCAGGTGCTCTACGCTTCTTCCATGAATGTGGTCAGCCTAGAAGACTACTGAAGAGCCTTTTCAACTACACTGTTGATTTTGAAAAAGTCGGTTTGATTCCCTAAATCTGATAGCATGATAATTAAATAGAGTAATATTGAAAAGATTGTAAAACTTGGTTATTCCCTCAAACATGGTTGGAGATTCTTAGTAAATTACAAAGATTAGAGTTTAGATAAACTACAAATTATGATTCTAGGAAAGATTATAAGTTCTAAATATTCTAGACATAATTGCAGTAGCTAAGTACAAATCAAGAGTAATCTTTGCATAGTCTCAATAACACACAAGTCACACACACACACACCCACAAAAAAAGAACAGCTAACAGAAATATAAACATGTTCAGGTGTGCCGTGGTTAATCGAGGTGCACGCAAGCTAGCTCGGACACCATTTTATCAAGAAAAAAAAACATACACATGTCCAGCTGCTAAATACACATAAAAAGGAAATGTGGAACTAAATATCCATGCTTACCTTGGGCATAGCCATGAACTTTCAGAAGTATCCTCAGTGTCAAATCCAACACAAAAGGCATGATACCTACACAAACATATGCAAAGAATCAATCATAGGACAAACCCTAGAGAAAAATAGAGAAATTAAGAACTTCGGCGATATGAAATACGTTCTCAGTTTAAGAAAGTTTACATTAGGAGAAAATGTAACAGAGAATCCCACTGCTGGAGAAAGTGATTATAGCATTTAGGCGATACATAAGCAGGCTTTTAGAAACAGTGTATCATAATCAGGTAAGAAACTCGCATTCTGCATTAAATATCAAGGAAAATGATAATTGATTGAGCTATCAGACCTACTGATAAGATACCTCATGTACCTAACGGTTGTAAGTTGTAACTTAACTTATCAACTATTTTAATATTTATAAAAATGATTGGAGAATGTTAAAATATGCCTAGACTATCATATAAATGCAAATGACGTTGCATTTTAATGTGAAAAGAGAGAAGATTTCTTGATTGGTTTAGTAACAATGCACAAGAACGACTCCTTATATAGAAGTCTTAGGTTGCTTACAATATGGTACAGTGCTGTTATCAAAGACAACAACAACAACAACCCAGTATAGTCCCACAAGTGGGGTTATCAAAGACTAAAAGCAGGAAAAAAGCGCTAAAGTCAATTGGGGCTTTACGCGCAAAATGCAAATAAAGCACGAGATGGAGTGATGAAGAGTTGATTAAAATTTCAAAGGAGGAAAAGATTTGGCTTGAAGAACCTTTCACTAGTGAAGAAGTGGAAGCTGTAGTTAAGATGTTTGAAGGAGATAAAGCCCCTGGCCCTGATGGTTTCAACATGTATTTCTTTCAAAAATGTTGGAACATTGTGATGTGATGAAAACAGTTGAGACATTTTGGCAAGAAGGCACCTTTGTGAGTAGTCTAAATGCCACATTCATTACTCTTATTCCCAAAAAGAAAGGTGCAGAGGAAATCAAAGATTTCAGGCCTATTAGTCTCTTGGGTAGTGCATAAGATCATAGCTAAATTGTTGGCTGAAAAGCTAAAGAAGGTGATAGGGAAACTGATCTCAGAAAACCAAAATGCCTTTTTAAAAGGGAGACAGATTTCAGATGCGGCTTTGGTAGCTAATGAGTGCATCGACCACCATCTTAGAAAAGGAAAGGTTGGAGTGGTATGCAAACTAGATTTGGAGAAGGCCTATGATCATGTTAACTGGAATTGTTTGTTGAATTGCAGTTGATGAATTTTGGGAATAAATGGATAAAGTGGATCAAGTCATGCATCTCTACTGCCAGGTTCTCGGTGTTGATTAATGGCAGTCCTAAGGGTTACTTCAAGTCACAGAGGGGCTTAAGGCAAGGAGATCCCCTGTCTCCATATTTGTTTGTAATTGTGATGGAAATTCTTAGTCCAATGATCAAAAGAGCTGAAAGTTTGGGGTGGATTAAAGGTTTTAAGATTGAAGGAAGAAACAATAGGGAGGTAGTCATCTCACACATATTATATGCTGATGACACTTTGATTCTTTGTGAAGCAGATAGAGAGCAACTTCTTCATCTTCGGGGGATATTGCTAGCTTTTGAGGCAGTTTCTGGCCTAAAAGTGAATCTGGCAAAAAGTTGCAATATACAGTGTTAATGCAGATAGCTCTATAAATGAATTGGCAGAACCATTGGGATGTAATATTGAGAAGTTCCCTACTATTTATTTAGGGCTTCCTCTGGGTGCTAAAGTCGGGGATAAAAGGATCTGGCAAGGTGTATTAGATAAATGTACAAAAAAAACTGGTCCCTTGGAAAAAAGAATACCTATCGCTTGGTGGGAGGCTTACTTTAATTAATAGCGTGCTAGATGGAATACCTACTTATTTGATGTCACTTTTTCCCATCCCTGGCAGTGTAGAAAAGAAGTTGAATTCCATGAGAAGCAAGTTCCTCTGGGAAGGGAATTCTGATAAGAAAAAAGTTCACCTGGTGAAGTAGCAGGAGGTTATTAAAGATAAAGAAGTTGGTGGTCTGGGAGTGAAAAATTTGAAACTTCACAATAAAAGTCTGTTGTGCAAATGGCTGTGGAGATTACAACGACAATAGAGAGGAATTATGGAAACAAATAGTCGACACTAGATATGGTAGAAATGAGTTCTGGATACCCGGTGCAATTTCTGTGCCTTCACGAATTGGAGTATGGACGCAAATAATCAAGTTGTGGCCTGAATTTCAGAAGTTCATCGCATTGAAAGTTGGTGATGGTAGCAGAATCAGGTTCTGGACAGACGTTTGGCTGGGAGAAGAGAAGCTGATGAATACAAAAATTGTACAATAGCAGACTGTTATACAGGGCGGGAGTGGAAATTTAATTTCAGAAGAAACTTCAATGATTGGGAGGTTGATAAAATTGGTCAGCTTTGATATTTTTTGGAACCCGTGATCCTCGATGCTAACAGCAGGGATTCCCAACTTTGGATTGATGGTAAGGATGGCAGATTTTCAGTAAAGAGTTTCTATAGACTACTACAGAAGCAAATAGGCCACTGGGATTTAAATTGGCCGTGGAAAATGTTGTGGAGGTCTTTAGCACCTCTTAAAGTTGCTTGTTTTGGATGGATTGTAGCTAGGCAGGTATGTTTAACTCAAGAGATGTTACAGAGAAGAGGAGTACCTTTGTGCAGCAGATGTTCTTTTTGTGAAAGGTCCCAAGAATCATTGGAACATCTTTTTTTGCATTGTAGCCAAATACAACAAATTTGGAATCTTTTTCTGAACATGAGTGGAGTTCATTGGGTGATGCCAAGGAATGTGAAAGACCTACTGCTATGTTGGCAATACCAGAAAGTCAGGAAAGATCTGAAGAAAATTTGGAAGACTATACCCCTCTGCATCATCTTTTGGACCATTTCGTTGGAACGGAATAAGAGATGTTTTGAGAACCAAAGAAATCACCTAGCTTTTGTAAAGAATAGTTGCCTTCAAAATTTGTATTTCTGGTGTAAAGGAAATATAGCTGAGAACTTATATCAATTTATCGATTTTATAGGTGTTTTTGGAATGTAACTGATGCAGCTATGCTGTAACTTGTAATTTTTTGGGTACCTTCTTGGTACTCCTTTAATGAAACCTTTACCTTATAAAAAAAAACCACGAGCTTTATATATATGTATGCATGTGTGCGTGTGTGTATAGTTCAAAATAATAATTATTAAACCCAAAAACAACAAAAGAAAACAAATTTATAATAAAAAAAGTTATAATTGGGTAAAATGTTTATTGTTTTAGTAGGTCCTCTTTAAGATAGACACGTGAGCAATGATATGTAAGCCTTAGTGTCTTTGTGCCTGCACTGAAGCACTGATTAAGCAAGGCAAAGCATAGAACCTATTTCGCACCGAGCTTCACGGTTTAAGCACGCCTCAAGAGAGCCTTTCACAACATTGATGGTAAATAGGTATTCTCTACTCTAACTTGGTAAGTAAATATTCTACCACTGAATACAAAATATTCTGTAATGTCTTGAAATATTCTTTAGTATTCTCTTACGTGAATTCTATAATTCTAGATATGCAGAAGTTAACCAAAAAGATACATAACTTTCTCTGAACTTTCAAAATGCTCCCTCAAATTCAAGGTATTGAAGTAAACCACCAAGGGTTGTAGCGGGATGGATAGGATCTCTTCACCCTTAACTAGAAGTATCGGTATCGAGCCTTGGGAATGAAAAAAAATCTTGGAGGGAGCACTTCCTCTTCTTTTTTTGATGAAGTAATAGAGCTTTCATTAAAGGCATCAAGAAGATGTTAACAAAAATTACAATAGGGTAAAAGGTGATTGCTCAGATACAAAGATTAATCTATAAGTAAGGAGCATACATCTTCCAAAAGTTGTTCACAGCTAGATACAGGGGCTTGGTTAAGCTAGCTAAATAAATCCACTAAACATTTAGCTTTAAGAGCATGATTTGAAGTTGAGATCCCATCAAACCACCTACGATTTCGTTCATTCCAAATACACCAAAAAATTAAGGCAGGCACATTAACCAAATGTTTTTTATGGGTTTTCCAACTTTCCAACTTTGATAGAGCGAGGCATGACCCAGGCTATCCCAGAAATAGACAGGAACATGTTCCAAATATCTGCTGCTACTGGACAATGCAAAAACAGATGCCTTACACTTTCGAAGTTCATTCTGCACATGTAGCATCTATTTACAGTTGGAATGCTTCTCTTACTTAGGTTATCCCGAGTAAGACAAGCTTCATACAAAGCTAGCCAGCAAAAACATATCACTTTGGGAGGTAACTTGGTCTTCCAGATTAGCTTCCATGGCCAGTTATCAATCAGTTCTTGACCTTAAAAGCTCCTTCTTCAGAATTCCCCCATTGAAGACTATCCCTGACATGTGGATTGACAGTAACCCCTGCTAATTAAGCATATAGCTCCATTTGTTCAGTCAGTTCCCATTCTTGAAAGTTTCTACTGAAAAGAGGATCCCAAGTGTTGTTATTCCAATTCTGACCCACATAGGATCCCTGACTGCTTGCTATTCTATATAGGTTGGGAAACTCATCCTTTAGAGCCACATGTCCTTCCAGAATAATAATTGTGATCCATTTCCCAACTTGAATTTTGAATTGAGCTCAAATTCCCCCCATAATTTTGAGATGTGCTTCCAAGGCCCTGTCCCATGGGGTGAGTTGCTTTGTCTAGTACACCAGTTATTTTGCACTCCATATTTTGCTATGGAGTACTTCCTCTTTATGGGCCTTATGTGCGAATCTGGATTAATCGAGGCCCCAACGCGGGTACCGGACACTGAGTGGAAACCAAAAAAATAAGGTAATGAAGTAACTTAGGTTTGCAGATTAAAACTCAAAAGCCAAATTGAGTATGTCAGATCAGCTTTTATCTCATCATTACTGTTGTGAGAAAAAACAACTAGGCAATGGCACAGCCACGAATCCATAAGAAGGAGGAGGAGAGGACATTTTTTGAAACATTGACCGGAAATTCCACGTTCAAAGGAGGCACTAGTACCATATCTCTGTGACCATAAAGAAAGAGAAGCGAAGAAGTCTTTCTTCCGAACAATGACGGGTACACAATGATTAGAGAAGGGACTAAATACACAATTCTGAGGAGGGACTAAATACACACTCGAATATCATAGAGAGAAAGAGATGATGATTTATCAAAACAGTGACCCGAAATATAGTGATCAAAGGGACTTAATTCCCAAACTTTGATACCATAGAGAAACAAATGAGAACTGGACTATTTTGGAACAGTGACCAATTATCAGTGGATACCCAAAAAATTTATACCAAAAAGAACAAAAGTAGAATAAGAATTTTTCATTAGGTAGGGGTAAGGTCTGCGTACACTTTACCCTCCCCAGATCCCCCTTGTGGGATTTCACTGTACTTCTTGTTGTTGACTTCCAATCTTCAAAGGAGGGACTAAATACCCAACTATGATACCATTAAGAAAAAAGAAACGAAAAGAATCTTGAAAAAACATTTTGCTTGTTAAAGTTTCCAGAATACTGGGCAGAAGAGGCAGCGTTCCAAGAATGATTAGCTAAAGAGTGCTAACACAATGATCATAGAAAAGAGACGATTTTGTCGCGTTATCAGTGGAGGTGAGAGTGGTGCCTCCAGAATTGGTCATGCAAAGAGACAGGATAGCAAACATATTAAAAAAGAAAAGGAAATAATTGGTTGGGCAGGCGAGTGTCATGGTCTAGCCCCAATTGTCAAGGTATTATCCGCTTTGGCCTGACCCCTCTAGGCCACATAAAAGCTTTTGGGCCTCACAGTTTCGTCACTTTGGGTTTAATCCAAAAGATGTCTCAGCGGTTGAATCATAAACTCGCGCTTAAATGACCCATAACTTTTTCATCTCATTCCAATGTGTGATTTGCGTAAGGCAAGTTTCACAACATAAAGTACCCCCGTTCGAGTTCAACCGCCAGCGGTCCCTAGGTGGTTGCACTAACCCCCTTAGGGACTCGGCATCCTCGCTGAGATTTGCCCCACCACCGTACTAGGGAGGTACCAGCTTCGATACCACCTGTCTCGACCCAGGCCCAACCGTCAAGGTATTGTCCGCTTTGGGTGAACAAAGAATATAGATGGGTCTATCTCCGATACAATGCTAACAGAAATGGATATTGGATTTAACTCAGCTTCAAAAACGAGGTCAAGAGATTAGGATTGTCCAATTCAATATTATATGAGGAGACAACAGTCCATTCCATCAACCAATATGGATTAGTCTAACATAGGCAACAAGAATATCCGTTTAGGTATCTCTGCGCAAGTCAAAGTAGGACAAATTTTGAGATGGACATAGTAACTTTTTGTAGAATATGTAAAATATTTCAAGAAGTTCACAATAAAGAGTGCCCTACAAGGCCCATGGAGTGCTTCTCAAGCTCTCATCAAATTCCAAGTTGCAAAAGCTTATAACATCCATCCATAGATCACTCTCCTTACTGAATCTTAGTTCCATAAGAACAAGCTATCAATTTTATATAAACCCTCTGAATAATCACAATATTCTGTTCATCAGTGCTTTGTACACAAATTCTAACATGCTCTAAACAGGCAATAAGCAAGACAGGGAAGGACGACAAAATAACATAGGGCTGTATTCATCTTGACATCTTCACATAATCCAGAACATAGAACAATTCAACTTAGCAGTTGGTAATTATTTTAGCAAAACATACTATTAGATTAAGAAAATTGATACATTATCATACCATATATCACATGAATCACAAGCAATTGACGTATCAAGATTCAGATCTCCATCATTTGTAACTGATCCGGCCCGAACTTTGCAGCCATCTCCATCCAAGCAGACAACTGCCTAGAAAAGACAAAGCGTAGTAATATCAGATAAAAAGTTGACTTCCAAAATTATAACACAATATGACAAAACTAGAGTCATGGAAACCCCCAAAAAAATCCGTAAGATTTCAAAGATTCCAAGAAGAGACAACCACTTCTTGCAGAATTCTGTTTCATTAATATACAAGAGTATCTTACTGATATGATGGCAGTGAAGGTCACAAGAAATACAATATCAGCTTTTCAAAGCATGAAATCATACATTCACAAATAAGAATTTCAATTTGGTGCACTGGAACATGGAAACACGAAATGAGATCACATACTATGTTGCATCTCAAAAAAGTGAAAAAGTAACACAGCTTTACATGATTTGCATAAAACCAGCCCCCAAGAGAGAAAACTAGGATTTAGGAAAAGAGAAAAAACAGAACCAAGGAGGCATCTCGACAACTCTAAGCTGATCAAACAAAAGTCATGAGATTTCACAGTGTATTTATTCTCTATCGGTTTCCATGGGTATGGCTCCCACAGAGATTTGAGGTGCTAGTAGCAAGGGTGGACAACAATTATTCGTAGTCAATTGAACATGGTAACTCACATTCTCGTCGATATAGTATGATGGGAATGAAAGAGTATTAGTCTTCCCCTCAATGGACCAATCATCATCTCTGCAAAGATCAGAAAGTTATACTCGATAGTGAATTCTTGCAACTAATCAAGCCACTGCTAGAGAACGAACATTATTAAATTAAATCTTCTCGAAAGATAAGCATGATATAAGATTGAAGATCTATGCTTGAGTACCTGAGAAGAAAATGTTTTTTTTGGTTAATGTATCTCTGAAGAAATTTTAGGATGTTAAGTTTTAAAACTCAACTATGGCTAGAAGCTTTCACCATTTACATACTCAACAACCTTAAACCTCAAGGTCCAAAGTTTTCAAACTAAGGAAGAGCAATAATGATACAGAAGGTTGCAAGAGTACTTCAAATAGCAAGTACGCGAATCTAGAAAATCCAGCATCAGCTTCAAAAAGAAAGTTGAGATTTCTGATAATAGTGAAGGAGTTATCTAAATGTACACATTTGCAGCATCCTGTGAGCTGCAACTATGCAGCTACTTATGGAAGTGGTTGGAAAACACCATCATATGCCTGTACCAATGACCAAAACATGGCCGTAGAAAGAGCTTATAAGTAGAACTCTTTGAGTGTTCCAGATAGTCATTAGGTCAGCCGTGTAGAATCATGAAGCACAAGAAAAGTTCCTAATACAAATTGTAGAAAATATTTAGCATCCATTTCGAGAAGGAAGAAGGAATTGTGAAGATCTTATCTCACAATCCCTTGAGGTAGAGTAGAAACCTATAAGTAGGGGTCTTGAGGATTTGCAAAAAGGTACTAAATTTTCACTTGTGAATGCCAACTGCTTTCCTTTGAACCAGCACGACTGAGGCTTTCTCATTTTCTCGCATTCATGGAGAAATATACAGGTAGGCTGGTAGGGGTCTTCAGGTTTGCAAAAAGATGCAAAATTTTCACTAGTGGCTGCCAAATGATTTCCTTTGAACCAGCACGACTGACACTTTCGAGTTTTCACATTTGTGGAGAAATACATATGTAGGGGTTTTAAGGATTTGCAAAAAAAAATTAGATTTTCACTTGTCATTGCCAAAAGATTTTCTTTGAGCCAGCTAAACTGAGGCTTTCTCAAGTTATCTCGTTTTGTGGCTTTATTTAAGTTCTTCACATATTCCTTATTTTTGGCTAGCAGATCCATATTACATGTTGTTCAATCTTATAACTCGAACAATTTCAAGACCACACATTCACGATCAACTCCCCATTGCATGTTGCTTCTTACATCAACTGTAGAGTTGCAGATAGTGCTTTTGCCAATTATAAGGTTCCTCTCTTCTTTCCTCCAATCAAATTAACAAGAAAATGAATCTAACTGAATCTTTCTTTTATAGCAATGCATAACGACCATCGCTGAAAAAGATGTAGCGGATTGTTATAAATTTGAAAGAGAACCAAAAACTAAACTATACCTGGTATATAAATCCTCATCAGTCTGGCTGCCCCCAATGGTATCAAAAACCTTCATGAAAATTAGCAAGCATTAATTGGGCTCCTCGATGATCTTATACTATAATTCATGAAAGCTTTCAGAACTGACTTAAAAATGGGAAAAAGAACCTCAGAACCATCGGCAAACAAAGATCAAGCCATTAAATGATAAGTATGTAACTAAGATACTGTTGAACTCATTTATGAATTGAAAAATAGGATAAAAGCAATGTGAAGCAACAACAATAGTTTCAGTTACTCACAGGCACACAAGTGATCAATTGAAATTCACTCTGGCAAAGTGGGCATAAGTTTGTGATGGTAGCCCAGTTGTCAATGCATGTAAAACAAAACCTGAAATTTAAATGAAGAGCTTAGGACATAATTTGTATTTGTACAAGCAGTTAGAGGTTGGATAAAAAAATTAAACATTTGACATGTTAATCTGAGTAATGTCCACATTCACAAACGTTTAACTAAAACCTTACTTCCTATGGTACGGTAATTGGTCTCACAACATCACACAACTCACCATAAGCAGTAACAGCACAGGAAGACAAAAGTCATGGAACTGGAAATTTGCATAATTTCGGGTGATGTGGTATCACCAACAAAACTAAGTATCAGAACAACAAGGCCGATCAAGAATACAGCAGATTACCAGAGTGAAAATATGCTGACAAGTCATAAATACTTTAGACAAACATTGAGACGTCATAACTGAACTATTCTTCGAAACATCTACTTAAAGAGAACAAACATAACTAACACCCAAGAAAAACTTTTTCATGCATGCCGCCAGGCACTGAAACTTCTGAAATCCACACGCTATTACAGGCACATATGAAAAGATGTGATCATAAAATAGTAAGCTTAGGCAAGTCATGAAGGGAAAGGGTTGCGTAAATAGATTGCATGAAGAGAAGAGTAAGTCAACTGTCTTCGCCTAAGGGAAAGAGGAAAGAGAACAATGCATAACACGACAAAAGGGAGAAGCCAATGGAATCTCAAATATAGATGCACTGAACAATCCATTTATGTCAAACTACAGTCGCTTCCTTCTCTGTTCTAATATCACGTAGAGTGATGTAAATACCAGTGCTGACAGCAGTCTAAAACTCCTCTGTCAATGACAACATCCATACATATCCCACATCTTTCACCATCCAAACTCGAATAATCCTGCAATGAAATCCATATATGCTTCAATATAAGGATCATCGCTTCAATAAATGAACTGAAAAGAATGCATCTGGGACCATAGTCCATTTTCGAAAAGAAAAATGTACAGCAAATGATTAGGCACATTACAATTCATTATTTAGTTTTTTCTGTTTAGACCCACGGGTTACATAGCAATACCAATTAAGGGAGTGTGACGACAAAACTTACGTCATTATTTTCATCAAAATAACAGTTTTCTTCTTCCGGCATTGCCTCCGTGAACAATTCCATCCCCATAGCTAGCTCCGCATAAACCTGAAAAATAACAAAGCAAAAACTTAAACAATTTAAAAATCAAATTTATGAAGTGTAACGTACCTCGGTTATCATTCACTTTGCATAGGATTTAGAGCGTAATTTGTACTTGATTGTGCACGAAATTGAAACTCTAAACAGTCTAAGCTGAATTCTGAAGATTAATTACCAAAGTCGGGAGCTTGAAAGGGGAGAAAAACTGATAGTTCCGCGTTTGTGAACACTAGCAGAAGTAAATCGCTGATTCTAATTAGGAATTTCGATCCTGTAGTTAAGCATGCGCTTGAATCATGTCGATGTGAGGAAATGGTATGGACTATGGAGTTCGGACTACAAAAATGGATAGGCCCACCTTCCCTACTGACGCAACTTCAATCCGTTCTTTCTTAAAAGTTAAAAATGGTCTTTAAAGTTTGGAGTAGTTTAAAATAGTAAAAATTGAAGGGGTTTAACCTATACCCATTTTTTTAATAACTTTTAACTTGTACCCACTTTTTAAATAACTTCAGCCCCTTTCTCCTCCTCCTATGTGTTTGTTGAATTTGAATCAAATAAATTTGTTCTCTTTAATAGTGCCTAATACTTATTTCCTGACTTTGTGAAACGTTTTAGGATGCTACTTGCTAGCGGATTTTTTTTCTACATAAGGCACATAGTTGCAGCAGAAGATGGTGTGGCGCTCGTCTACTGTTCTAGTGCACGATTTAGAGAAAACGAAAAGTAAAGTAATCAAGTTTTAAAAACTCAAGGGTTTTAAAAACTTCAGCTGAAGTTCGACAATTACAAACAAAAAAAGTTGAAGTTCGTTAGTTACAAAATAAAAACTTCAGCTCTAAAGCTGAAGTTCGTCAGTTACAAAATAAAAACTTCAGCTCTAGAGCTGAACTTCAGGCCCGGCTACTAGAATGCTGAAGTTTTGCGTGATTGCCTTTGCTACTTCAGCCCCGTATACTGAAGTTATGCAAAAAAGCGGGTATGCTTGCAATTTTTTCTTGCAAAGTGAGCACATATTAAAACGTGACACAAAAAGCGGATATAGATGCAAATACCCCGTTTAAAATAACCCCTTTTTTTGTTAATAAATAACCCCTTAAATAAGCAGTTTTGGTTTGAATACTTTTGGTATTTATCTAATATTTAACAAACTGTAATTATCAAATTTAATGGGACTGCAAAAAAAAGGATTTAATTGAAAACTCACGACCGGAGGTGTAAATGTTGTAATTTCTGCTATTTTTAACCTATTGTTAGTGTTTGGTGCAAAAAAATTTTAGGTTTATTTCTCGTTTCTGCTATTGTAGTTTATGAAATTTGATGGAATATTTTTAGTGACTTTGGTTAAAATTTGTTTATTCACAGCTTTTACTAAATCTAACAGCCATAATTTGTAAATGGCAAGCTTAAAGGACCAAAATTGCTATGAGATATACTTAATGGACTATTTTATAACTAACCCAAATAGGGGAGGCTGTCGCGCCCTTTTTTCTCGTGAAATCGGGTTTCGACGTGTGAAAACTCTTGTAAGGAAGGACTTTAAAAGAGAGAGAGTCGTCACCTAACGGATTTAAGGTGCGTTAGGGCACCTATTTGCAGACAACTCTGTCTAACTAGTTTGCATCACCAAAGATCGGGTAATGGCTCGAAATTACCTCGAAGAGAAGGTGTTAGGCACTTTTCGAGATCCACAACTGTGGGTCCTGGACGAACTCAATTATATGAATTAGTCTATGTGATCAAAGATAAGAAAACAAAAGGATTTGGGAAGTTCATTATTAAACACAAATAATTGATTGAAAGGCAAGGTGTGGGGGGGTCTAAGTTTTTTTGCCTAAAGGATCAACCCGTGCAGCATAAATAACATTTCATAACTCCCTCGAGATGGGGTGTTACTCATATTATTCAGCGGCACTGACTATCATCTCCTGCTACCCAATTTGTAACGACCCTAGTTCACCAACCGTGAACATGTCATGACGGCACCTGGTCCCCATGACCAGGTAAGCCTAACATTACGGAAATATAGAGAAAAATCAAATCAAATATCTAAAGGAAACTGTACTGAATGCCGCTTGGCAAGTACAACTCAATATCACAAGCCTAAAACAATTCCCAAAACCTGGAAACTCACGGGCAACACAGGCTACAGAAGTGTATAGTAAAGGTTCCAAACTCCAGAATTTCTAACAACCGAAAGAAGGAAAACTAAGTACTAAAGATAGAATAAGAGGGAGACTCGTCGGTCTGCGGACGCAGCAGATCTACCTCGAAGTCTCCGTAGTCCTCCTGCCTCACTGATAGTGCGCCTAAGTAGAGGTACGTGGATGATATGCACATGAAAAACATGCGCAGGAAGGGCATGAGTACACCACAGCGGTACTCAGTAAGTGCCAAGCCTAACCTCGGTTGGGTAGTGACGAGGAAGGTGAGGGCCATACTGAGACAAATATAGTAATAACAATAATTAACAGTATGATAATCTGACAGAAATAATAAATACAGCAGTGAAATAAGACAGGTTAAACAAGGCAATAGCAAATACACAAGAACGGAACGACCACAGAATAAGTACAGCTCAATACCAATGGTGACAAAGAGGATCTCCCAGGATACCGTCCTGCAGTCCTTTTCTCAACTGCCCAGTGGATCTCCCGAGATACCGTCCCGTAGTCCAACTATCAATGTGCAGGGGGATCTATCGGGAATCTAACCCGCAGTCCCAAAGTAAAAGTGCAGGGGGATCTATCGGGAATCTAACCCGCAGTCCCAAAGTAAAAGTGCAGGGGGATCTACCGGGAATCGAACCCGTAGTCCCAAAGTAAACAAACAAGGGGAGCTACCGGAATCCCACATCCGTAGTCCCAATGTAAATGCGCAATCACAACCAGAAGATACACAGAAATGAAGTACAAAGACAAGCAACGGGTAGTACTGGCCTAACATGCTTCACGTAGTACAGTCAAGGCAACTTAAGCAAGTAGGCAAGTTAAAACAACTAAACATGCTCTCCTATTCTATCACAGGTTATAGTTGCAAGTAGAATAAAGCAAATATAAAAGAAACTGAATCGCAATATCTTAAGTAAAATCGGATTTTCAATAATTGGCTCAAGTACACGCTCGCCACCTCGCGTGCACGGCACTCAAGATACCAAATAACAATATCCTAAGGGGAAAGGTCCCCCACACAAGGTTAGACAAGCCACTTACCTCGAACCGGCTCAATATCAACTAGAAACCACGCTCTTTCCACGAGTATCCGACTCCAAATGGCCCAAATCTATTCAATTCAATTACACATTGTAAATAATATTGCAAACAACTGATTCCGCTAATAAATTTATAGCTAGGGCGCAAAAATAGGTAAAATGACCAAAACGCCCCTCCAGCCAACGTCTCGGAATCGAATAATTTTCACATTTTCAGAACCCTCGTACTCTCACGAGTCTAACCATATAAAAATCTCCCAAATCAGAGGTCAAATGCCCACTCAAAACTCAATAGTTTAGGTAATGAAGTTTTACCCCAAATTAACCAACTTTTGATCCTAAATTCGAATTCCAATGATGTATTTTGCTATATAATGATGAAATATAATGAAAAGGGATCAAGGAAACGTTACCCAATGATTTTCTCTTCAAAACCCTCTCAAAATCGCCTTCTCCCGAGCTCTCAATCGATTTTCAAACTTATGAAATTTAACCCTCGAAATTGATATTTCTGAACAGTCATTTCCGCTTCTGCGGACAAGGGACCGCTTCTGCTGTCCCGCTTCTGCGGACCACGAGCCGCTTCTGCGGTTTTCATTAAAAATCCAGGGTTCCGCTTCTGCGGTCTTAACCGCACCTGCGGTTGCCGCTTCTGCGAAATACTTACCGCTTCTGCGGTTTCTCACAAAAGACTCGGGACCACATCTGCGATAGAAGCCTCGCAGGTGCGTAACCGCATATGCGGTTGATCCTCCGCACCTGCAGAAAAAGCTGAGGGAGCCCAAATTTGCTCCTGCGATGCTAAGGCCGCTTCTGCGGTTCCCAGGCCGCAGAAGCGAAAATACCAGAACGGAAAAACTTCAGCTGCTGCAACACTTCTCAAATTTTGCCGTTAACCACCCGAAATCATCCCGAGGCCCCCGGGGCTTCAACCAAAAGCAACAATACCAACTAATACCTTATTCGAACTTGTACCAATCCTTAAAACACCTAAAACAACACCGGAAGTCCGATTAGAAAGATTCAAGCCTAAGAACTTCAAATTCCAACAAAACACACTTTCGATCAAAAACCTAACCAAACCTCGCCCGAATGACCTGAAATTTTGCACACACATCCCAAATGACATGACGGAGCTACTGCAACTTCCGGAATTCCAATCCGACCCTCGGATCAAAAACTCACTATCGGACCGGAAACTTCTAAAATTCAAACTTCGGCATTTCAAGCCTAAATGAGCTACGAGCCTCCAAAATACATTCCGAACACGCTCCCAACCCCGAAATCACCTAACGGAGCTAACGGAACCATCGAATTTCCATTCCGAGGTCGTCTTCACACTGTTCCGATTACGGACCATTTTTCAACTCTTAAGCTCTCATTTAGGGACTAAGTGTCTCAAAACACTCCGAATCCCAGCACCGAACGTCCCGGCAAACCAATATAGCAGAAATGAACTTAGGGGAAGCAGTTAATGGGGGATCGGGGCGTAAATTCCAAAAACGACCGGCCGGGTCGTTACACAATTACTATCTTTAAGTTGTTTACCTAAAGCGCACTAGTCAATTCTAAGTCGTATCCTATGCGTTCACTACCCGTCCCATGCCTATGGTCCAGGAGGCATTTGGACCTCTATCCCAGGGTGGTTCTAGACATTAACTTAGGCTGCTCAAAAATGAAAAATACTAGGCGACATACAAAACACTTTGGACTTTCACTTATAAGCAAATAGGGCTCAAGTTGGCCTCCGCACTTAGAAATCAAATGCACGTAGGTCAGATTAACGAAGACAGTTGCTGATTTTAATGAGTTGAGGTTGTAGAAACCTATAGGTAGGATTCTATATGAATCTGGATTTAATGAACGGGTAGTTTACAATCTCCGAAACCTAGATGGTTGCCTACTGATCACAGGTATAAGAGATTAAACCTGTAGGCATGATATCTATGCATTTTATGCAATAACTGATAATGGAGATCACTGAATTATATTCAGAATTGGTTAATTAAGTCCTATAAGCATGATTTCTAGTGACAATAGTTAACCCAGCGTTGAGGATTATTAAAGAAGCGAATGGAATAATTAATTGATTCAGATCCTATAAGCGTGGTTTCTATAATTAAAACTGATCTTTAGATCCTATAGGCATGATTTCTATAATTAAAGCTGATTTTAGATCCTATAGGCATGATTTCTATAATTAAAACTAATTTTAGATCCTACAGGCATGATTTCTAATAAGCAGGCATAGAACATATTAGAACCAAGTGAAGAATCTATAGGCAGGATTTCTACAATGACTGGACAATAACACGTTTTGAACAAGGATAAAATACCTATAGGCATGATTTCTACAATAACTGAAAAGCAGCAAGTTTTGAGCAAAGATAGAATACCTATAGGCATGATTTCTAACGCATGATAGCTGGACATGTTTGAACATAATAGCATATTTTAACTAGGTAATGGACCTATAAGCAGGCTCTCTACCCATTTCAGTGCAAGTATAGGATAAAAGCTTTTCCCATATTTCACTTATACCCCAAATTGTTGTTACATGAATTATTACAGACCCAAAATGAATACAGTAAATTACAAAGTAGAATAACTATAGGGAGCCTACAGCAGGGCCAAAAGTGCATCTGGCCAGGCCAGACCTTCATTCTCACAATTCACAACAAGTCAAAAATTACATATTCATAGATACAAAAATAGCCAAGGGTTGATTGATTCACCCAGTGAGCACACCACAAGGTTGAGAATATAGAACCAAGGCCCTAATGTGTCAGAGTTCTCAAAGGCTTCAAGAACCCAGGGCAGTGCTCACACTAGGGTGGTTAACAAAGGACAAAATTTAGACAACATTGGCTAAGAATGGTATTCAAAGAATTTGAGTGACAGAAGAGAAAGACCAAATTGAGGAAACAGGGATTGGTTTGAATAGACTTAACCAAATTGAATCAACAAGCAGACATTTAAATGCATCATAGAACTCCAGCAAGAACCAGTTTAATGAAGCTGATAAACGGGTTTCATACAGTAGCAGTCACATGCTAAAAATTGGCAAAGCATGTTTGCAAGTTTGGCAAAGCCATAGGTGCAGAATGAGTTAAAGCATGCTTGAAGTAGGCTTAGTACTTAACCTAATGTTAATATCAAGAAAACCAGAACAACGTCATAGGAAGGGGGAGGGTATCACATTATCAGGGGTGAACTTGCAGTCACAAATTGAGACAGCTATTCTTCAAAGTAGCAGATAACATTGTTATATTAGTCTAAACAAAGGGGATCCAGTTTATACCAAAGGTTTATTTCAAAGTAGCAATTCAAGCATGATGAAACAGTCATTACATACAAACATCAGAGGGTGTAGATATTGAGTGACCACATTTACATAATAGCAAAGAGGCAAATTGTAACTAGTAGCAAGAGTCACATAGGCATTCACTACAGGGATTCAGGGTAAGGGGATAGACATGTTCATAGACATTCAAAGGTTGATGCACTAGCCGGATAGACCTTAAAGAAGTTCAAACAACTTCAGAAAAAGCAACATTAGGAGCAATTAAGCGTTAAAGGAACTAAGACATACAAACTGGTAAAGATAATGCCTAAATACCACGCATATGCATATTCAGGGATTCAGTAATAATAACATGTGCGAATCAGGGATATGAAAGAATGAAAGTGCAGAAGTCAACTGACTCACCAATTAAGCGAAGAAATGCACAGAAGAAGTATAGCAATATCTCATAATCAAGTGGCCTTGGCTTCCAGCCGGCCAAAGATAGAATGTCGAGTAACTTTAGGTCTACTGAGGTATAATGAGTTTTGAAAATTCCCCGGTCCTCTAAAGGGAATGGGGGAAGAATATATAGTGATAGAAATCAGTATATAAACATGGAAACAAATCAGTAACATGCAAGGAAATATTTGCAGAATCAGTTATAGGTAATTTAGTGCATAAATCAAGGGATTCAACAAATTAAGGAAGTACCCCAAAATTACTCGGAGTATTTAAGTCAGAACACATAATACCAAAAATAAATAAAAACTCATTCAGAATATTAGGCAGACAAAAAATTAGGGAAACCAAAAGTATTAAGAATATTCGGACAAGTATTAAAGGAATCACAAGTAATGACAAACAAAAGAGATTATTCAGAATATTTAAACAAATATTTAAGGAAACACAAAAAATTATTCAGCAAATAATACCAAAACAAAAGGTTATTCAGAATTCTTAAGCAAATATTAAAGTAAAAGTCAGGGAAAACATAAAGAATCGAACACAGAAAGGAAAGTTTACTAGAATCAGTAAGAAAAGGAAAAGATTCGAAACCCTAGTTTTTAGGGAAAGTATGAAATCAATAAAAAAAATACAAAATAAGGTTAAAAAATCACACGAGATGAGATGAATAGAAGCAGAATAGTGTTAAAAAATCAAAAAATCGGACCTATTTAGGTCCGATTGGAAGGGTTTGAAAATCCTAATTTAGGGTAAGTAAGAATCACAGAAAGATATGAACATGCCCGTTACTCACAAAGAATCAATGATGAATATAGACGGAATAGCCACAGAAATCAGAGAGTTGAACCGATTTGGTTCGATTTTGGCAAGATTTGCTTGCCATGTTAGGTAGGCAACTAAATAGGATCATAGACGAGTGACCAGTGGTGAGGATAGGCGAATAAGGTAAGGGAATCCATTGTGGATTCCGATTTGGGGTCGGATTTGGGGGGATTTGATAGAACGCCGGCTAAGGTTCATGAGAGATGAGAGACGAGATAGTTCTAGGGCGGTGGGGTAGTAAGAATGATTTAGGGTTAGGGGTTTCGTTGGTTTAAAGAGGCAGGTGTAACGTGGACCGTTGATCTTAGAGATCAACGGTCACGATTTAAAGGGTCGTGGGTCGAGTATTAAAATGGGTATGGGGACTGGGCTAATAGGTTTGGGCCAAGGGTATTGGGCTGGTGTAAGGGCGTTGGGTTAAATCCGAAAATGGGAAATTTTAGGGCTAGATTTTAAATACTCATTTTTTAACAAATAAATAGTTTACAAAAATAATCAATAAATAACAAAAATATTATTTGTGCTTGAAAATGATTTAAAATGATTACTTAACATTACAAAAATATAAAAAGTTGTTTTTTGTACAAATAATGTATATATGCATATGGGCCATTATTGTAAAATGTGCAATTTAGCTCTAAAAATGCAAAATATAATTATGATAAATGCACTGAAAATACTTAAAATCCCATATTGGTATAAATGATAAGTTTAGATGATTAAATCATCATAAAAATAATTTTTAGGGTAATTATTGGACATTTATATAATAAAATACAAAAATAAAATTGATTTAAAGTCTTTAAAAAATTATGGAAAATTATGAAAAATACTTGTGTATGCTTGTAAATCAAATGATGATGCATATGCAAGAGATGAAAGAGATGTCGGGTAAGGAAATGATTACCGATTTTGAGCGAATAGGGTGATTTTGAAAAATATAGGCCGTACCTTGGTTTTTGAGCTGCCTACATATCCTGGTTTTACAAGAATCAGGCCATGTGTAGTTCTGGATCCAACGGTGAATGAAACCGATGAAGTTGTTATAGGAATGGTTGTGTGTTCTAGAAAGGGTTATTTTGAGTAGGATAGTATCGGATGAACTTATACGAAGTCATGAATGTGAATTTGAGATGTTACAGATGTATCACGGGGCAAATATCTGAACGATCATAGAGAAAAGTGAGTAATTGATGGGAGTCAGTTACGTTTAGAATATGTGACGCTGTGAATAGAAACCGGAGCAAAGATTGCTCCCGTTTGAAGAACGGTTACCTCCTGGATTACCTGCGAAACTTATTATACGATGCGTACAAAACATATATGGGTTACTGCGAGAACTTTAAACATGATGCAAATTCCCTTCGGACCATGAAGAATGTCTTCGGACGGTGAGGATGATGCCCTTAAATCATGACGTCCTGGGCCATGAATCGTGAGATAAGGGATTCGCAGGCCATAAAATGATGTTCTCGGGCCATGAGAATGATGCCTTTGAACCATGACGCCTTTGAATAATGATGTGCAATATTGAGAGATCCTCAGGCCATGACATGGTGTCTTCGGGCTATGAGGATGATGCCTTTGGATAGATGGCGATGTTTCAGCCCATGAAATGCAGAGACATGATGATGGATCATATAAGCGAAACAAGACAGAGCTTAGTCTTGCATAAGATTGGGACAAAGCTTAGCCCGGGAAAGGCAAAATAGTGCTAGGTTTTAAGTAGCGTAGCATTCGACATTAGACAAGGAAAGGCAGAGCTTAGCCTTATGCAGTTGAGGAGGCAGGGATTAGCCTCATGCAAGAAGAGGAGACAAGGCTTAGTCTCATGCAATGAAAGGCAATACTTAGCCTTATGTAGTTGAGGAGGCAGGGCTTAGCCTCATGCAAGAAGAGGAGACAGGGCTTAGTCTCATGCAATGGAAGGCAATGCTTAGCTTTATGCAGATAGGGAGGCAATGCTTAGCCTCATGCAAAATGGAGACAATGCTTAGTCTCATGCAGGGGAGGGCAGTGCTTAGCTTTATGCAAATAGGGAGGCAACGCTTAGCCTCATACAAAAAGAGGAGACAGGGTTTAATCTCATGCAGGGGAAGGCAGTGCTTAGCCTTATGCAAATAAGGAGGCAATGCTTAGCCTCATACAAAAAAGGGAGACATGGCTTAGTCTCATGCAATGGAAGGTAGTGCTTAGCCTTATGCGATTGAGGAGGTAGGGCTTAGCCTCATGCAAAATGGGAGGCAATGCTTAGCCTCATGCAAGGAAAGGATAATGAGTGATAAGCAGAGTATTTTTTAGCTGTAGATATGTTTGCGTTCGGTAGCTCTGTCATCGTGAAGATAGCAATTTCGATGTGTGTACGTATTTGCGAATATTCTTGTTATGTTCATTGTGCCTGCATCCAAAGAAAAATTATGAGTTTTGCGGGAAGGTCGGTTCGTGCCTTCGCCTGCTTGCTTTGCTCTACTTTACTCTGGAGATCTCGTTCGAGTTACCCTGGGTAAATTTGGCTGCCATAGAAATAAAGTTTTCGAAAAATATGCATGCACTTGATAAATATAGTTATTTGAAAACATAGCAGTATGTAATATCAAGTAAATTAGATGAACCCATGACTGCGACACTTTCAGAGACATCGCGACTTCTTTGAATTAGAATTTTTATTGGTCCTCCTCAAAATTCTGCCCCAGTTTAATAAGCAATTCTTTGACCGTTCCGCATATGACGAAGTTTGCTGGACTTGCTCTAGAATTATGAGGGTCCTCCCCAAAATTATGTCCCAGTTTCTGATTATGGGAAAAATGAAGATTTTATTAAGATGTGACCGAACCCACAGAGCTGCCTACATATCCCCTCTTAAACGGGAATCATGTCAAGCGTAGTTCAGTTACATCAGATGAAGAAATGTAGACAATTTAAACATAGTATCTCTTCACTGCATCCGAATTGATAGGCTTTGGCCAAACTTCTCCGTCAACTCCTGTTACTACTCGATGTACCATGTAGGGCCCTTGCCAATTAAGTGAGAATTGTCTTTTGGCTTCATCCTGATGTTGAAAGATTCGCTCCAGCTGCCCTGGTGTGAACTGTCTAGGTTTGACCCTTTTGTTGAAAGCTCTGGACAATCTGTTCTGATAAAGTTGACCATGGCATACCGCATTAATTCTTTTCCCGTCAATAAGAGCCAGCTGTTCGTAACGACTTCTTATCCATTCTGCATCAGTGAGTTCAGCTTCTTGTATAATTTTTAAGGAAGGAATTTCGACTTCGGCAAGAATGAAAGCTTCAGTACCGTAGACCAACGTGTAGGGAGTCGCTCTGGTTGATGTGCGAACTATGGTACGATATCCCAATAAGGCAAATGGTAATTTCTCGTGCCATTGCTTGTGGTTGTCTACCATTTTCCTTAGAATTTTCTTAATGTTCTTTTTGGCAGCTTCCACAGCTCCATTCATTTAAGGTCTGTATGTTGTGGAATTCTTTTGCTTGATCTTGAAGGTTTCACACATAGCTTTCATTAAATCACCATTGAGGTTGGCAGCATTGTCGGTGATGATGGATTCTGGCACCCCGAATGTCAAACAATATGATCCCTAATGAAATCTGCGACGACTTCCTTGGTTACAGCCTTGTAAGGTGCAACCTCAACCCATTTTGTGAAATAGTCTATGGCCACTAAAACGAACCTATGTCCGTTTGAAGCGGTGGGCTCGATTGCACCGATGACATCCATTCCCCAAGCGGCAAAAGGCCAAGGTGCACTTGTTGCATTGAGTTCATTTGGTGGTACTGGTATCATATCTGCATGTACCTGACGCTGGTGGCACTTTTGGACATACCTGATGCAGTCCGTTTCCATAGTCATCCAAAAGTATCCCGCTCTTAGTATTTTCTTGGATAAAACAAAACCATTCATGTGTGGTCCGCAGGTTACAACGTGTATTTCCTCGAGCAGTTTGGAAGCTTCTTTGGCGTCAACGCACCATAATAATCCTAGGTTTGGAGTTCTTCTATACAGAATTCCTTCGCTTTGGAAGAAATGATTGGATAATCTTCTGAGTGTGCGTTTCTGAGTATGATTTGCATGCTCAGGGTATTCTCCTTTTACCAAATACTTCTTGATATCGTGAAACCATTGATTTCCGTCTATTTCTTCTTCAACATGAGTACAATAAGCTGGCCGACCATGGATCTTTAATGGAATGGGATCGATGAAATTCTTATCCGGATGTTGTATCATGGAAGACAAAGTAGCCAGTGCGTCTGCGAACTCATTCTGGATTCTCAGGACATGTCCGAACTCTATCTTTGTGAACCTCTTCATCAACTCTTGCACATGATATATATATGGTAATATTTTAGTATTCTTTGTAGCCCATTCTCCTTGTACCTGATGGACCAGCACACCTGAATCACCAGTTACCAGCAATTCTTGAATATTCATGTCGATGGCCAAATTGAGCCCCATGATGCAAGCCTCGTATTCTGCCATATTGTTGGTGCACGAAACCTGAGCTTTGCGGATACCGGATAATGTTGACCTGTCTCTGACACCAAAACTACCCCAATACCCACTCCTTTGAAATTTACAACCCCGTCGAAGAACATTCTCCAACCGTCGTAAGTTCTGATGATATCTTCTCCTACAAATGATACTTCTTCATCGGGAAAATATGTTTTCAGCGGTTCGTATTCTCCTCCTACAGGATTTTCTGCGAGATGATCCGCTAACGCCTGTCCCTCGACCGCCTTCTGAGTCACATAGACGATATCAAATTCAATCAACAATATCTGCCATTTTTCTAATTTCCCTGTAGGCATTGGTTTCTGAAATATGTATTTCAGGGGATCCATCCTTGATATGAGATATGTAGTAGGCACAAAAGTAGTGCCTCAATTTCTGAGTTATCCATGTCAGTGCACAACAGGTGCGTTCCAGCAAAGAATACCGTGCCTCATAGGGTGTGAACTTCTTACTCATATAGTATATGGCATGTTCCTTTCTTCCCGTCTCGTCGTTTTGTCCCAAAACACAACTGAAAGCTCCATCTAGTACGAACAAATAGAGTAGCAGAGGTCTACCAGGTTCCGGCGGGACCAAGACTGGTGGTGTGGATAGGTACTCCTTGATTCTGTCAAAGGCTTTTTGACATTCTTCAGTTCATCTTGTTGCAGCATCTTTCTTTAGCATTTTGAAATTGGCTCACAAATCACTATCGATTGTGCTATGAATCGGCTGATGTAACTGAGACGCTCTAAGAAATTTATCACATCTTTCTTGATCTTCGGAGGTGGCAAATGTCGGATGGCTTTGACCTTTGAAGGGTCCAACTCAATCCCCAGGCGACTGACGATGAAACCTAGCAATTTTCTAGCAGGGACTCCGAAGGCACACTTTGCAGCAGTTTCAGATTGTACCTTTGAAGCCGATTAAAGAATTTCCTTAAATCTCCTATATGATCTGTGCTTTTTCTGGATTTGATGATGATGTCATCCACATACACCTCTGTTTATTTGTGAATCATGTCATGAAAAATAGTCGTCATGGATCTCATGTAGGTGGCTCCAGCATTCTCCAGGCCAAACGGCATCATTTTATAACAATACATCCCCCACGGAATGATAAAGGCTGTCTTCTCGGCATCTTTCTCATCCATCCAGATCTGATGGTGTCCCGCAAAGCAATCCACAAAGGATTGGAGTTCATGCTTGGCACAATTGTCGATTAGTATATGTATATTGGGTAACGGGAAATCATCTTTGGGACTTGATTTGTTTAAATATCGATAGTCAACACATACTCTGACCTTTCCATCCTTCTTCGGAACTGGCACGATGTTGGCCAACCAAGTAGGATATTCAACCACTCTGAGAACCTTAGCTTTGATCTGCTTGGTGACTTCCTCTTTGATTTTCATACTCATATCAGGCTTGAACTTTATGAGTTTCTGCTTTACAGCGGACACATTGGATTTGTAGGTAGTTTATGAGCTACGATAGACGTGCTCAACCCGATCATATCATGATAAGATCATGCAAAGATATCTTCATATTCTTTTAGGAAACGGGTGTACTCTTCTTACAAGTGAATACTTATGTGAGTTTCTTTGACTGTTTCAGAATCTCTCAACTTGACTATCTCGGTTTTGTCCAAATTTGACTTAGGCTTATTCTCAAAAAATTTCTGACAATTTCCTTAGGGATTATATCCTCTTCTTCTATTTCCTCTGAATCACTATCCTTATGTTGCGTTGTCTTATTACATGTCACAATCGTCGGTTCATCAGGATAAGTAATAATAATGATGTAGAGAGAAAAAATGTAAAAGGATAATAATAGATACTAAAATAGCAATGCATTAGACAAATCTGGAAACGTTTAAAAAAGTACGGCTCGATCATTCGAGCAATTATTTCAAAACAAAACAGAATATTGAAAATGTCTTAAATGCTTAAAATTGCTTTTAAAAATAGATTATGCTAATCGCCAGGCTACCCAGGAACTCGACGGGCCCGGGATGGTGTAGCAGTCCAATTCTTGAGAACAGTTCCTTTCTCCATGGTCTGAATGGTAAGGTCTTCCTTCTCCTCCTCATCCACTATTGCGCTGCAGTCCATGTCTTCATTCTCTAGAAATAGATTCCTCAGGCCAGCTAAAGCTTCATCTTCTTCAGATCCCCATATCACATCAGATTGTTAAAATGTCTGGTGCAAATGCGGTATTGGCTGTTCAAGAGGGTAACAGGGACCACGCCATGGCGGCGACCAATCATCGTACTCCTACCAGGTGTACTGATATCCAAGTTCAAAGGTTGTACCATGACATTTTGGTTGTATTGGCTTAGTGATATCCTGGAGATTTTTGCTGAGACCTTTACAGGGTTCATACCCTGTCCATAATAATATGCTTTCAATCTTATTACTCCACCACTTGTCTTTCTCGATTGCATTGACGCGCTCGATGCGATGGTACGTTTCTCCACCCGACTTCCTTCTATTCTCGACAATCGGAACGGTTTGATTGGTGTAAATGGGATTACTTCCATCTCCATGAATGATCACTTCATGATGATTCCATTCGAACTTCACGGCCTGGTGTAGCGTAGAAGCAACGGCTCCAGCGGCATGTAGCCAAGGTCGTCCCAATAGCAGATGCCTTTACCGCCTTCAACGGCATGTATCCAAGGTCAAACCTTCGATGCCTTTACCGCCTTCAACACCCTGGACCCGACTAGTAAGCTTCTTGAGCTCCTCTGCCATGTTCTTGATAAGTAGGTCCTTTTCGGCAGACTCCGGTATGTATAAGGTCTGTTGTGGAGTGTGGAGTAAGGTTTTACGGGGTTGCTTTGATGGACTCCAGGGATTTGGGTGTAGTGGTGTGTATCGGTCCAAATTTGGTGATTTCGCGGTAGCAGATAAGTAAGACAAAGGACGGGGTCAACCATGATATAACTACTGAAAGTCATTCTCACAAAGGGTGGTGTGAAAAGCGGGCAACCGAGATGAGGGAACAACGGTAGCATAGGTTCAGAAGTGGACATAAAGAATATTCTTTTGGATATTCTTTATGCTGTACTTTTTAGGGTTTTTGGGGAATATCCCTTATAAATAGGAAGAGATAGAGAACAAAGGGGGATCTTCTGAACTTTGAGAGAAAAAGCACATTGTAAAGGTTGACAAAAGAGAATATCCAAAAGTTGTATTGTTTGATTATTGAAGCACACATTGCTCTATCTTTATCCATATATCCAAAGATTCCATACCCATCTTAACTTCTCACTCTTCCACATCGCAGGCAGAGAAAAGGAACATCCCAATCATATAATAATTGGGTGAAAGATCCTTTCTCATTACATTTATTGCCATTACTTACATTTATTACATAGTTATGTTATCATATTTATTGTCAATCATAGTGTATTAAATCTGTTATTTAATGCTCTTGAGCACTACTCGTTTCACAAGTGCTCTATTTCATTTGGTCTAGAAGTTATTAAGTTCAACTGAGATTCACCCTATAATTCATCATAAATTGGTTTAGCATTTATTAGCTCAAACAATTTGGCGCCGTCTGTGGGGAGGTTTTACTTGCTTCTAGATCATAAAAAAGACAGCCATCTCTTCTTCGCTTGTAAAAAATAACGATGGCAGGAAAAGGAGAGGCAAGACAGAAAGCCATATCAGGTATCACTACCAACATTTTGAACACCATCATCGAGGATGACAAGGAAAACAACGAGAATGTGACACCAGACGCTACGCTCAGGCGGAGTGACTCACCTCCTCCTCATGAAAGTGTAACCTCTTCACACGAGAGAGGAACGTCAACATCCACAGTTGACGAAGCACCGCCAGCAGTGAGAAAATTATTGGAAGAATGGCTGACGAGTACCCTGAACAACATACTCGACAAGCCCGTTCAAAGGGAGAATAGAAACACTGCGTAAGCAAATATCACAACGATCACTGGCGAATAGTCCACCCCTCAAACAGGTAACACTTACACCACTGTTGATGCAGGTAATGACGCACTGACAACCATTTTGAAGAAAATGGAAGAAATGGAAAACAAAAATAAGGCACTCCGTGACCAGATGAGGGAGCATCGAGAAAGGGTCGACAAGATACCGGGCGCCCCAAAGTTGCTACCAAAACGAGACGTTGGCCGGTTCGTTGAACAACCATACATCGAGGAAGCAACTCCACATGCCATTCCCAAATCCTTCAAAATGCCACCATACTTGAAGATATACGACGGTACTACAGACCTCGAATATCATATCATCAATTACGTCACAACGGTAAAGGGAAACGACCTTTCGAATGAGCAAGTACCATCAGTGTTACTGAAAAATTCGGCAAAATCCTAACGGGGGGAGCCTTAACCTGGTATTCACAACTGCCGGCACGGTCAATAGCAATGTTCGAGGAAATGCCCGATAAGTTCGTCACGCCCATGGCGGGGCTAAAAAGGCGGAGGCCAGGGTGAATGATATATTCGCCGTTAGGCAATCTCCTGGCGAGGGACTCAGGGACTTCCTCGCCTGGTTTAATAGGGTGAGAATGAGCCTACCAAATGTATCAGAAGGGATGGCGGTAGCACCTTTCCAGAACGGGCTGAACATGAATGGGTCAAGAGCAGCCAGAAAGTTTCAAAGCAGGCTCATAAAATACCCTCCCACCACTTGGGAAGAAATCCACAATGCCTACTGCGCCGAGGTAAGAGCCGACGAAGACGACCTTAACGGCCCGACCCAATGGTTGACATCAGTTCAAACAGAGTCGAGAAAAGATCGTCATAGCAACGGTCGAAGAGATCAGTCAGGCCCCCATCCCAATAGAGAAAGACATCAGTCCTACGTCAGAACAGCATGCGAAAGGGCCGTCCAAGCCACATACAGGGACTCAGCAAAAAGAAAGAGGTATGCCTCTACTCTTATCTGCTCACAATTTTTGTGTTTCCCCCTCAGAAATAGTGTACGCACTAGAGAAGCTTGGCACAAAGGTGAAGTGGCCGCAAAAGATGAAGTCTGACCCGAGTACCCAAAAGTAGAACGTCCTCTCTGAATTTCATCAGGATCGGGGACATAAAATCGAGGACTGCATAGCTCTATGACAAGAGGTAGTAAACATGCTAAACCAAGGGCACCTGAGGGAGCTGATGAGCGACCGTGGACGAGCCAACTTCGGCCACGGACACGAACAACACCAGGTCCCTCCAAAGCCACCATCCCATGCCCGCTCCATCCAAATGATCATCAGCGGAGGTGATGAAGTAGCGATCAACCATGTGAAGTTCACCACCACACACAAACTGAAGCGATTGATTACTTACGAATGGTACGACGACCTCGAAGACAGTATCATCTTCGATAAGTCAGATACCGACGGTTTGGCTTTCCCTTATTTCGATGCTCTTGTTATTACTTTACGTATTTCAGATACTGATGTGAAAAGAATAATGGTAGACGACAGAAGCGGCGCATGTATTATCCAACCTCGAGTTCTCGCACAAATGAGAATCAAAGAAAAGATAGTACCACATTGCATAACACCAACAGGTTTTAACAATGCAGTTGAGCGAACCTCTGGGGAGATAACGCTACCCGTTCTGGCCGGGGGCGTTACCTTAGAAACAATGTTCCACGTCATGAACCAAGACACAACTTACAACACTATCATAGGGCGGCCCTAGATACACGCCATGAGGTCCATCCTATCAAGTAATCAAGTTCCCTACTCCATGGGGGATATTCAGCATCCGAGGCGAGCAACGCACCGCCCAAGAATACTATCGTATCGCCCTGGATTGCACATACACTCAACAGCTAAAGGGAACAGACTCAGGAGCATAGCAATTACCAAAGTCGGGGACCAGACTCGACGCACAAACAGACGTCATCGTGGACCCCGACATCGTGGAAGCCACTAAGTCAACGGTAGAAGACCTCGATCCCGTCCAACTGGACAGCAACGACAGTAGCAAAAAGGCTTACATCGGGCATAAACTCTCAGGACCAGGTAAATTTCATAAGTTTTTAACTGACAATGCCAATTAGTTCGCCTTCTCCCATGTAGATATGTCGGGTATCCCGAAAAACGTTGCCACACACAAGTTGGACGTTGACCCACTCTACCCACCAGTGTGGCAAATAAGAAGAAAATTCAACGCCGCAATCAACGAGGCCGTCAGTGATGAAGTGGATAAGCTACTCGCCAACGGTTCCATCCGGGAATCAAAATACCCCCAATGTGTCGCAAATGTGGTCATGGTAAAGAAGAAAAACGGGAAATGGCGGATGTGCGTAGATTTCACAGACCTAAAGAAGGCATGCCCAAAAGATTCCTTTCCTTTGGCTCACATCGACCACCTCACCGGCGCAACAGGGGGACACAAATTGTTAAGCTTCTTGGACGCCTACTCAGGTTACAACCAAATCCTCATGGAGGAAGAGGACCAGGAGAAAACTACTTTCATCACCCATCAGGGAACGTACTGTTACAGAGTCATGCAATTCGGGTTGAAGAACGCAGGGGCAACGTACCAAAGGTTGGTCACCAAGATGTTCAAGAATCAACTCGGCAAAACGATGGAACTTTACATCGATAACATGTTGGTCAAATCAAAAAGGAAAGAAGACCACATCGACCACTTAAAAGAGTCCTTCGATATATTAAGGCAGTACGACATGAAATTGAACCCTAAAACATGTGCCTTCGGTGTAACCTCGGGCAAATTTCTCGATTTTTGGGTATCACAAAGAGGCATCAAAGTCAATCCAAATCAAATCAAAGCCATTGAAGGGATACCTGAAGTGTTAACCAGCAAGAAACAGGTGCAAAAACTGACTGGCCGTATAGTCGTGCTAAAAAAAGACAACGGGCTCCAATGGAATTCAGAATGCATCGATGCATTGAGGGAACTAAAGGCATACTTGTCCTCGCCCCCGCTGCTCTCCAAAGCAGAATCTGGCGTACGCCTCCTAATATACTTGGCCGTCTCAGAAGTCACGGTAAGCGCAGTGTTGGTCCGCGAAAACAAAGGTACGCAATCTCCAATTTATTACATTAGCAAAACCCTGGTTGGCGCTGAAACGAGGTACCCCCACCTCGAGATTGGCCTTAGCTTTGATTATAGCTTCACGAAAGCTTAGACCCTATTTCCAATGCCATTCCATATCGGTGGTAACGACCTCCCCCCTGCGAAGCATCCTACACAAACCCGAATTGTCGGGAAGACTGGCCAAGTGGGCCATAGAATTGAGCGAGCACGATATAACATATCAACCGCAAACAACGATAAAATCGCAAGTACTCACTGACTTCGTCACCAATTTTAGGTCCAAAATAATGCTCGAAGTCAAGCAGGAAGCCTCTCGTACCCCTCCTAGGCTACCCGACCTATGGGTCCTATACACCAATGGTGCATCCAACGTGTCAGGGTCCAGACTGGGACTCGTACACGAGGTCCCAAGAGGCGAAGTTATCCGCCAATCCATGCGGTGCCCCAATATGACTAACAATGAGGCCGAGTATGAGGCCGTAATTGCAGGATTAAAGCTAGCTCTCAAATACGGAGCACGACGAGTCTTCCTCAGATGCGGCTCACAACTCATTGTCAACCAAGTTATAGGGACTTTCAAAATCAAGGAACAGAGGCTACAAAAGTATCAGGCAGAAATTCACAAACTACTACCAAAATTCGATGAATGTTAACTCGACCAGATACCTCGAGCACAAAATATCGAGGCAGATGGCCTCGCCAAATTAGCAGCAGCCACCAAAAACATCACTAAGGAAAACGTGGTCACCCTCCTCCACTCGTCAATAGACCAACTCGAGGTACACTCTGTAAACTTGACTTGGGATTGGCGCAACCGCATCATAACATACTTGCAGGAGGGAGTACTCCCATCGGACAAAAGGAAGCAAAAAAGCTTCGAATGCAGGCGGCCAGGTACAACATCATCAACCACGACTTGTACAAAAGAACATTTGGGGGGCCCTTGATGAAACGTCTAGGGCCGAACCAAATGAGGCGCATCCTCAAAGAAGTACACGAGGGCCACTGCGGTGCCCATACAGGCAACCGAGCCCTCGTTAGATGCCTCATTCGGGCAGGTTATTATTGTCCCACTATGAAAAAGGAAGCCGCAGATTACGTCAAGAGGTGAGAACAGTACCAAAAGTACACACCTATGATACATCAAGCGGGCAAACACATCCACTCTGTCACTTCGCCATGGCCGTTCATCAAAAGGGGAATGGGCATCGTCGGACCCCTCCTAGCGGGGCGAGGTAAGATACATTTTCTTTTGGTTTTAACTGACTACTTTTCCAAATGGGTAGAAGCAGGTGCGTTCACCCAAATACGCGAACAGGAAGTCATCACATTCATATGGAGGAACATCATATGCCATTTCGGCATTAATAAAGAAATCAGCTCTGACAATGGGCCCCAATTCATCGGAAAAAAACCATCGAGTTTTTCGAAAAATGGCACATCAAGCGAATACTCTCCACACCATATCATCCCGCCGGTAACGGTCAGGCCGAATCCTCCAGCAAAACAATATTGAACATCTTAAAGAAAAAGCTCGAGGACGCCAAAGGGTTATGACTAGAGTTGCTACCAGAGGTACTATGGGCCTACCGCACCACGCCAAAAATGAGCACAGGCGAAACGCCATATTCACTAGCCTACGGGACTGACGCCATGATACCTGTCAAGGTCGGGGAGCCTAGCCTGAGATACTCCAATGAAAGCGGACAAAGTAATGATGAGAACAGAAAACAAGACCTCGACGAGGCAGAAGAACGAAGAGACATGGCTAACATAAGAATGGTAGCCCAAAAACAACAAGCTGAAAGGTACTACAACAAAAAAGCCAAAATACGACCACTCAAAGTCGGAGAGTACGTTCTCAAGGCCAAAACACAAGCGAGCAAAGAGTCAAAAGAAGGCAAGCTGGGAACCAATTGGGACGGGCCATACAAAATAACAGCAACAGCAAGCAAAGGAGCATTCCAACTAGAAATAATGGAAGGAAAACTACTACAAAACAATTGGAATGTCGCCCACCTCAAATACTTTAACTTCTGAAAAAAGACGCCTCTCAAGTCGTACTCTTTTTCCCTCACCCGGGTTTTGTCTGAATTGGGTTTTCTCGGGGTGGTTTTTAACGAGGCGACGAAAGGGACGTCTTGAAGTTCAAGTATGATTCATCACCCTGCCTGCCGACTGCTTCCCCAGGCCGGGTGATGAAGGGACTAGATACATGGAAATTTCTCCAATATATGTTTGAAACGGACATGTATAGCATTCTCCAGTGAATGAAATAAAGCAACATCTTGTACTCTCCACCAAGATATTCTCCAATGAATGAAATAAAGCAACATTTTTTACTCTCCATCAAGCTTCTTTTTCGCATCTAACATTCGACCTCGCTCGAATCACCTAACATTCGACCTCGCTCGAATCACCTAACATTCGACCTCGTTCGAATCACTTAACATTCGACCTCGCTCGAATCACTTAACATTTGACCTCGCTCGAATCACTTAACATTCGACCTCGCTCGAATCACTTAACAATTCGACCTCGCTCGAATTACCTTACACTCCACCTCGCTCGAATTACCTTACACTCGACCTTGCTCGAGTTACTTTAAGATCTACGATCAACTATGCCAAAACATTACACACAAGCGGTCGAAAAGCCAGAGACTCCACCGCATAGCAAACAAAAATAACAATTTGGAAATACACAGCAAAAAGGTAATCATTCCATTACAATTGTTATATTACAAAACTTTTTACAAAGGGCCTGAAGACGTCCTCAAGAAAATAGCAAGACAAAACAAAAATAAATACAATGGCCTTACGCCACGTCATCCCCTTCGGCGTACTCATCATTATACCAATAATCGGAGGTGAGCCTATCTGCATCATCATCAACATCGTCCCCGCCAGGCATACCGGGATCATAACCACAGGCTTCACTGGCCGCACGTGCTTTGACATGGACACCCTCGAGCTCTTTCTTCGAAACCTTCCCGTCGGACTTCAGGGACTTGTACACATCAAGCTGAGCCTCGACATGAACCCACATCTCATATAACTCCCACGGTGCGACGGGGTTGACAGAAGTATGAGACGTAGACGGCTGCGACTGTCGTCGCACTTCCTCAGCCTTGAAACAACAAGCTGTTCATTTAATCCGGAAACTCCGCCTCCAGATCCTGGATCCGCTCTTCTAACCTCGCTACATTGAGCGCCAATGTCTCCACCTCATTATCCCGCTCAAACCTACAAACACAGAGGGCATCATCCAAAGCCGCTACTTCGGATATGGCGGCCGCCCTGCCTTTTTCGGCATGAGCCAATTCATCAACTTTAATGCTCAACTCGCCCCTCAGTTCGACAACCTACGTTTCCCTTTGCCCAAGCTCAGTAGTTAAAGAAGCCACCCGCGCTTGAAGATCGACATTCTTGGCCATCATCCCCTTGCTCACCTCGAGCTCATCCTCCTTGGCCTTAAGAGCCGCCTCTCACTACATTGACCTATGGCCTTCACCAGCTCATCATCCCGCTCTTTCAACTCTTCAACTTTCTGCGCCAACTCTTCCTTTTTCTGTTTAAGCCCGTCACTAAATAACTGAAATTCACTATCTTGGATGAAGACATCGGCCGGCGCATGGTGCTTGGTACGGTACTCTTTGTACTTAGAGGCCACCTTCTTAAAAATGGTCTTCCTCCGCTCATCCCTCCGGTCGTGCTCGATCCCCATGATGAAGTCTGACATACAAAGGAAAGAAAGTCAGCATAAGCAAATTATGCATGCGAAACAAATCCTAACAAGAAAAGAAAAAATACTTACTCGCAAAGCCATGCAAGAAATACTCAACGATAGCTCCGCATCACTCATCTTCTGAAGTGCCGCATTCTCAGAAGCGGCGCACAAGGGGGCGAAGGACGACACCGCTTGCTTACCGTTCGCTAAAAGATCATAACCTACGGGAATGATTACGTGTTGGTTAGGACCCTCCGTCCTCACTTCCACGCGAGTATTCCTCTCGAAAAAGGCACGCAGCTCTTCGAGATCGATATTCGAGCCTGAACCATCATCCTCTACGTGCACCGCTCCATCTCCGGTAGCTGACGACGCGCCACCTTCAGCGGCCCGTGCAGGCTCCCCGCCTTGGTGCATCCCCTCGGCCCTAGGAGACCTCTCCGCCCTAATAGCATCCACTATAAAAATGGCCCCAGCGTCTGGCATAAGTGCGGACACCACCCTCGAGGCAATAACCTTCCTCTTTTTCGACACTAGTGACGACGGTCTTCCCAAGTTCCATTCTTCGCCTCTTTCTCGATGGCGACTCCCCTATTAGACAACTCATCTACAAGATGGTAGGTAGTTCGGGATGAGATCTCATCTCGTACGGCAGTGTTCTAAGGAGAGTCCCTAGCTGACAGAGCTTGAGTATGGCCTCCGCGGACGGACTCAGCCAAAGTAAATTGCATCCCTGCCGAGGCAATAGCCTGTCGAAATGCCGGCACTGGAGCATTCTTTTTTGAAGCCTGTCGACCTGCCAGCATAAAGGGGTCGCATCAACAAACAACGGTAAAACAACAAAAAGCCGAAACAAAAGTAACACTTACTAGACGGGACTTTCGGTCCAAAACGTTTGTAGAAAACCGCCCAATTCGAATACCCGCCATGTGAGGTAACACGCGAGCCACCCGGTCTTCAATGCCGATGACGGGAAAGGGCGCACACCTCTCAGCTAAAAAAAACACAAGAAATCACAAATAAAAGAAAAACGAAGGGACGGAAAGAAGATAACAAGCGTATGCAAACAATACCTACGATTATGGTTCCACGGCTCGGGAAATCCAGCTGGGTCTGGTACTAAGTGTTCGGTTTTGATAAAGAAGTACTTGTGCCAAAACCTCCGATTCGTCCTGTCGTCCATTCCAACTATCAGCCCTCTGGTCCCGCGATGTCGCGGATGTATCATAGTGACTCTGTAAAAACTCGGTGAAAACAAGTGTAATAGGTGGCGGATGTCGACCTCGCAACCGGCTAATTTCGCGTACTTTGTCAGTATCAGGAAAACTTTATACAAAATACGGGGATAGTTGTGCCGGGCAGACGTTGTAAAATCGACAAAATTCCTCCGCCAGCGGGAGAAGAGGGAGAGTATAACCGATTAAGAAAGGGTAGACATAAAAGGCACAGTACCCAGGTCGATGGACCTCCACGATGTCGCTACCGGCCGGAACTATCTCGAAATGAGTGGGGATATGATACGTAGATCGAAGCTCAGCTATATGAGACGGCCCGGTCTCAAAAATCACCTGAACAGGGGCAGGAGCAGGCTCCTTCTAAAAATCGCTTCTAGATAAAAGGTTTCTGGGAATTATCTCTTCCACGGTAGGAAAGCTCTCATCCTCTTCAACCATGGAACCCTCGCCGTTGGAAGGAGGAGCCACCAATAATGGAGTAGCGTCAGAAACTTCTTCGTGAATACGAAGGGTGTGTGACATGTCGACGATAGAAGGTATGCTACTAAACTTGAAGAGGGAGATAACGATTAAGGTAAGAAGGAGAGATGCGGAATCGTAAAAGCAAAGTCAAGAACAGAAGTTGGCAAAGAAGATCGAAAGAGAATAGTGTACATGCAAGAAAAGGAATGGTGGAAACTTCTGGAAAACAAAACCCCCATCTATTTATAGGGTTTGATGGTGCGAGAGTCGAAGCAAAGGATTGTCAATGGCATCAATACCAAAGCGACAGGCACGCAGACGCTGTCTCGGGGAGATACGTAATGAAGACGCGCGTGGCTGTGACGTCACCCCATGGCAACCACACAAATCATGGCTCTGCTGTTTGTGTCGTTCTCTCGATCTTGGTCGACCCGACTTGTTTAATAGCCAAATTCTTTCGAGACAAAGGCAAATGATGTCCGCTTATCGATGGCATGCAGGGCCACGACCTCAACAAGCGGAGGGACTAACTATATAGGTCCAAATTTGGTGATTCTGCGGTAGCGGATAAGTAAGACAAAGGACGGGGTCGGCCATGATATAACTACTGAAAGTCATTCTCACAAAGGCTGGTGTGAAAAGCGGGCAACCGAGATGAGGGAATAACGGTAGCATAGTTCACAAGTGGACATAAAGAATATTCTTTTGGATATTTTTTATGCTGTACTTTTTAGGGTTTTGGGGAATATCCCTTATAAATAGGAAGAGATAGAGAAAAAAGAGGAGATCTTCTGAACTTTGAGAGAATAAACACATTGTAAAGGTTGACAAAAGAGAATATCTAAAAGTTGTCTTGTTTGATTATTGAAGCACACGTTGTTCTATCTTTATCCATAAATCCAAAGATTCCATACCCATCAACTTCTCACTCTTTCGCATCGCAGGCAGAGAAAAGGAACGTCCTAGTCATAAAATAATTGGGTGAAAGATCCTTTCTCATTATATTTATTGCTATTACTTACATTTATTACATATTTATGCTATCATATTTATTGTCAATCATAGTGTATTAAATCTGTTATTCAATGCTCTTGAGCACTACTCGTTTCACTAGTGCTCTATTTCATTTGGTCTAGAATCTATTAAGTTCAACTGAGATTCACCCTTTAATTCATCATAAATTGGTTTAGCATTTATTAGCTCAAACATGGTGGTCGTTGGTTGAGTTTTGAGGATCGAGGGTAGGTTGTGGTGTGTTCTGATGAGTGTGATGGGTAGTGGTTTGTGGATACTGGGTTGGCTAATGATGATGTTGTGGAGGAGTCGGTACTGGTGGAGGATTGGGATTTTGAGGCGGTGTGGCATATTGGTGAGGTGCGGGAGGATTTTATTGTTTTTGTGTGTTCCGGGGAGGTGGTGGGTTTTTGATGTTTTGTTGGTTGACGTCGGGGACGTTAAGGGTAAGGGAAAGGTTTTCCAAGTTCCAGACCTGCTCAAGTTCTCCTTGTAACTCCAGTATCTTTTGTTCCAGTCGTAAAACCAAATCATTTTGTGCCAGAGTGTTTCGACCATCTGAAGTTTCGACATTCTCTTCATGCGTAGCATTGTCTTTCCTGATATTGCTTGTATCATCCATTCTGGCTTTTCCTTTGCTTTTAGGATCGTTCGGAGGAAAAGGAGGTGGAGGACCTCTTGATCTGGTATGATATGTTGATGATGCCAGTATGCACGAACCAACCTTAGGGGATGGGAATAAATAAATAAAGAAAAGAAAAACAAAAGGTAAACAAGTTAGTGAGGAGTATTGAAAGGATGTTTGCGGTATTTAAACAAATATTGCGGAATTATAAACTCGCGTTCTAATTTGGGGACCTCATTGTGCCCGAGGTAGGCCTAAGCGACATATAGATTTGGAGAAAATCGATGCCAATAAGTGCGTCATTTCATTAATGATAAATAAACTGAATCTCTACCTAAACGACAATAATGATAAAGAGTCACTAATGGCATGTGCCTTATTACAACAAAGGCTAAAACGAGTCTAGAAAGCAAGTAAAGCATAATTCCTAATCTATTTGGTCCCAGAGGGACCTTCTCCATGCTTGGCCTTCTTTGTTCTATCGATCAAATTCCCCAGGTCGCGCATGTCCAGCAGCAGATACGCCCTTGCTAGGAGACCTCCTTCTTTTCCATCCATGTTTTGACAGCCTGTAACCCTGTTTCTCATCTTCCCTTCCAGCTCCTTCAACCCCTGCTCTAAATACTCCAACCTCTATATTGATTTAGTAGCGATTCCTCTCCATTCATTGATTGCTTCCATGTCTGCTTTGTGCTGTTCCAAATGTCTGGCCTCAGATTCAAAAATTCTTTTGCGTAACCTTCTATATTTGACTTGTGCCTCAGTAGCATCGTCCATGGCCCTATTTCCCAAATCAATCCCCCGCTCGACTTCTCCTGCTATGTCATCGACCAACCATGATGGGTAGAAACACACATGGCTAGGATGGTACCGATCTGGCTCGATGGTATCCTGTTCCACAATGGCTTTTAGATGCCACATGTGTTGTGCCTCTTACTTGAATGGAATAGCATCACCTTGGAAATCTACTTAGTAGTGAACTATCTTGGAAACTCGGGGTATGACCTGTTTCCTCCCAGCTTGCCTCATGACTCTGATAGGAGCATAAGGATAGATACCCCGAAATCCGATTAGCACTAGACGAGGAACATCTCTTGACCTGATGATGAACTCGCTAGTAGGGAACCATTCGAACATCCAATGGACCTTGTCGTCAGTCAAATTGCTAAAGAAGTGTACCCAGCCCACAACGTTTCCTAGCTGTGCAAACCTATCCGGGATAAATGACATTCTTTTTGGGTGGTGAAAAGCTATGTGATCATTCCACGATCGTCGTGGAAATTCTTGCCGGTATTGTCCGCTTTGAAGATGTTCTAACAGCCATATTTGTAATAGCAAATTACAACCCTCAAAATGCCTATATCCTTACTTTGCAGCGGTCTAAAGCTCGGTATATCTCTGCTACGATCATTGGGACAATAGTGTAGGTCTGTCCCTCAATTCCTTCCATTAGGGTCTTGGTAACCATAGCTAAACGGGTGTGAATCCTTTCTCCTTGCATTGGGAATACCAGCATACCCAGAAAACAGACAATGAACACCCGACGGTAGGTCCAACCGAACCACGTAATGGCAAACTCATCATGGTAAAGGCGGTAGGATTTGTTGTGCCCATAACATTCGTAAAGGAAGTCGAAGGGTATGTAAGACTTCTTCAGGCAGACTAACTCATCATTCTTTCTAAAACCCATCATTTTCAAAAACCCTCGAGAAGTGCGGTTTTCTGGTACCAATAGACCAGGGCTATCCCAGGGAAGTCCAGCAAAGCCCCCTATTTCCTCTAGAAGGGGAGTCATTTCTATATCACCGAAATGGAAAACAACCCTCTTTTCGTCCCAAAACATAGTAGCAGCCTTGATCAGTAGATTGTTTGGCTGGATGTCTAGCAGAGAAGGTAAATTTCCACGAACTCTTTTCACATGGTTTTTGTCACTTGGTGCGAGATTTCCCCACCAATCCAGTAGCAAAGGTGGGATATTCCGAACCATGACGAACCTGGGACCTCATGCTTCATTTCTGCAAAACAAATAAAGTTACCCCTTACCCCCTCCAGATTTAGCTATTTACACGTTAATGATCAACATATTGGCATGTTATCTCCAAATAATACACAGATTGTGTTTGTGTCCGTTGGGATTATAGATATCCTATAGGCATGATTTCTATAATTAAAACTAATCTTAGATCCTATAGGCATGATTTCTAATAAGCAGGCATAGAATATATTTGATCCAAGTGAAGAACCTATAGGCAGGATTTCTACAATGACCGGACAATAACACGTTTTGAGCAAGGATAAAATACCTATAGGCATGATTTCTACAATAACTGAAAAGTAGCACGTTTTGAGCAAAGATAGAATACCTATAGGCATGATTTCTAACACATAGCTGGACATGTTTGAACATAATAGCATATTTTAACCAGGTAATGGACCTATAAGCAAGCTCTCTACCCATTTCAGTGCAACTACAGGATAAAAGCCCTTTCCCTAATTTCACTAATACCCCAAATTGTTATTACATGAATTATTACAGAACTAGAATGAGTAGAGTAAATTACAAAGTAGAATAGCTATAGGGAGCCTACAGCAGGTCCAAAAGTGCACCTGGCCCGGCCAGGCCTTCATTTTCACAATTCACAACAAATCCAAAATTACATATTCATAGATACAAAAACAGCCAAGGGTTGATTGATTCACCCAGCGAGTACACGACAAGGTTGAGCATATAGAACCAAGGCCCTTATGTGTCAGAGTTCCCAAGGGTTTCAAGAACCCAGGGCAGTGCTCACACTACGGTGGTTAACAAAGAACAGAATTTAGACAGCATTGGCTAAGAATGGGATTCAAAAAATTTGAGTGACAGAAGAGAAAGACCAAATTGAGGAAACAGGGATTGATTTGAACAGACTTAACCAAACTGAGTCAACAAGCAGACACTTAAATGCATCACAGAACTCCAGCAAGAACTCGTTTAATGAAGCTGATAAACGGGTTTCATACAGTAGCAGTCACATGCTAAAAATTGGCAAAATATGTTTACAAGTTTTGCAAAGCCATAAGTGTAGAATGAGTTAAAGCATGCTTGAAGTAGGCTAAGTACTTAACCTAATGTTAATATCAAGAAAACCAGAACAACGACATAGGAAGGGGGAGGGCATCATATTATCAGGGGTGAACTTGCAGTCACAAATTGAGACAACTATTCTTCAAAGTAGCAGATAACATTGTTATATTGGTCTAAACAAAGGGGACCCAGTTTATACCAAAGGTTTATTTCAAAGTAGCAATTCAAGCATGATGAAACAGTCATTACATACAAACTTCAGAGGAGTGTAGGGATTAAGTGACCACGTTTACATAATAGCAAAGAGGCAAATTACAACTAGCAGCAAAAGTCACAGAGGCATTCACTACAGGGATTCAGGGTAAGAGGATAGACATGTTCATAGACATTTAAAGGTTGATGCACTAGCTGGATAGACCTTAAAGAAGTTCAAACAACTTCAGAAAAAGAACCATTAGGAGCAATTAAGCGTTAAAGGAACTAAGACATACAAACTGGTAAAGATAATGCCTAAACATCACTCATATGCATATTGGATCAGAGATTCAGTAATAATAACATGTGTGAATCAGGGATATGAAAGAATAAAAGTGCAAAAGTCAAGTGACTCACCAATTAAGCGAAGAAAATGCACAGAAGAAGTATAGCAATATCTCAGAATCCCTTGGCTTCCAGCCGGCCAAAGACAGAATATCGAGTAACTTTAGGTCTAGTGAGGTATAATGAGTTCTGAAAATTCCCCGGTCCTCTAAAGGGAATGGGGGAAGAGTATATATAGTGATAGAAATCAGCATATAAACATGAAAACAAATCAGTAACATGCAAGGAAATATTTGCAGAATCAGTTATAGGTAATTTAGGGCATAAATCAAGGGATTCAACAAATTAAGGAAGTACCCCAAAATTACTCGGAGTATGGTAGGCATAACACATAATACCAAAAATAAATAAAAAATCATTCAGAATATTAGGCAGACAAAAAATTAGGGAAACCAAAATTATTAAGAATATTCGGGCAAGTATTAAAGGAATCACAAGTAATACCAAACAAAAGAGATTATTCAGAATACTTAAGCAAATATTTAAGGAAACACGTACCATTCAACTAAGCCTGTTTTTGACGAGTGAAGCGGCTAGGCTACATGCTTAGCCTAGTACTCCCCAAATGATACCAAACAAAAAATTATTCAGCAAATAATACCAAAACAAAAGGGTATTCATAATATTTAAGCAAATATTAAAGTAAAAGTCAGGAAAAACATAAAGAATCGAACAAAGAAACGAAAAGTTTACTAGAATCAGTAAGAAAAGGAAAGGATTCAAAACCCTAGTTTTTAGGGAAGTATGAAATCAGTAAAAAAACACAAAATACGGTAAAAAAAATCACACGAGATGAGATGAATAGAAGGAAAATAGTGTTACAAAATCAGAAAATCGGACCTATTTAGGTCCGATTGGAAGGGTTTGAAAATCCTAATTTGTGGTAAGTAAGAATCACAGAAAGATATGAACATGCTCGTTACTCACAAAGAATCAATGATCAATATAGACGGAATAGCCACAAAAATCAGAGAGTTGAACCGATTTGGTTCGATTTTGGCAAGACTTGCTTGCCATTAGGCAAGCAACTAAATAGGATCATAGACGAGTGGCCAGTGGTGAGGATAGGCGGATAAGGTAAGGGAATCCATGGTGGATTCCGACCGGGTTTGATAGACGGCGGCAAGGGTTCATGAGAGATGAGAGATGAGAGACGAGAGAGTTCTAGGGCGGCGATGTGGTAAGGATGATTAGGGTTAGGGGTTTGGTTGGTTTAAAGGGGCAGGTGTAACATGGACCGTTGATCTTAGAGATCAACGGTCACGATTTAAAGGGTCCTGGGTCGGGTATTAAAATGGGCATGGAGACCGGGCTAATAGGTTTGGGCCAAGGGTATTGGGCTGGTGTAAGGGTGTTGGGTTAAATATGAAAATAGGGGGTTTTAGGGCTAGATTTTAACTACCCATTTTGTAACAAATAGTTTACAGAAATAATCAATAAATAATAAAAATATTATTTGTGCATGAAAATGATTTAAAATGATTACTTAACATTATAAAAATATAAAAAGTCATTTTTTGTACAAATAATATAATTATATATGCATATGGGCTATTATTGCAAAATGTGCAATTTAGCACTGAAAATGCAAAATGTAATTATGATAAATGCACTGAAAATACTTAAAAGCCATATTGGTATAAATGATAAGTTTAGATGATTAAATCATCATAAAAATAATTTGTAGGGTAATTATTGAATATTTATATAATAAAATGCAAAAATAAATTAATTTAAAGTCTTTAATAAATCATGGAATATTATGTAAAATACTTGTGTATGCTTGTAAATCAAATGATGGCAATATGCACTATTTTGAAAGTGTGTGTATATATATATATATATATATAGGGTATCAACAGAGGCCATTTTGTCATTTCATTAATTGTATGCCTTTAATTTTTACTGTATTTACCCTAACAAATTTGATTTGTATTCTAAATTCAAAATATAATAGTCGAAACAAATATTATAGAATTACGTAAAATATGCACCACATTTCAAATGAATTAGCACACCAAGTGAAACATAGAAGCAAAGGATTACACAAATGTTGCCAAACTATATAGCATTCTTTTTCTTTTCAACGGATATATGGTTCAAAGTCAAGGAGAACTATCAACAAAAATGTGTCAAATGACCAAAAATGATTTTATCAGAAGGCTATTACGGTTAATATGGTGGTTCAAATGAATCAATAAAAAATAGAGTTATTTTCGATATAACCTCTTTTTAAAAAAATTAAAATTTTTATATGACTTTTTCTCTTCTCACGATTATAATTAGGATCAATCCTTTATATATCAAAATATTGTTAGAAATCACAAGAAGAACCAAGAGAGAGTTTAAGAAAAAGACTATTTTGGAAGATTTTGGTCATTTTTGCATGTTGTTTAACATAATTACTGTTGTTTTCTTTTTCTTTTTCCTTTTTAAGTGATCAAATGCTATAACCGCAAAGGACTTGTTTATTCAGTGTCAAACTTTTTATGGATAAAACTTAATCAATTAATAAACTCAATGGACTCGTTGTTGTAACAATTTATATGTGTTCCGATTCCACATTCTATCGAACACGCATTAAATAAGAGTATCCGGGGAAAAATACCTTAAAGTAGGCAATTATTACATAACAAATCTTGCAATATTCTTCAACTAGTGAAATTGCCCGCGCTACACGCGGTTATGAAAGATACTTATCATGATTATTTTTATAAATTTAGTCAAAATTGAATATATATCAATAAAATTGAAGAGTAATTTTTTTTATTAAAGGTAGAGCTTAGAAGAACTTAATTTTCATCGTTAAATAAGAAAAAAAACGTTTAAAGAATTTTTTACTTTTGAATCTCTATATAAATCTTTTATACATTGATACATATATAGAGTTACTTGATTTCATTTATTATATAGTAAAATATTTTGTTTTGCTAAAATTTTCTTATATTCAAATAAAAATATGAATAGAAAAGTAAAGAAACAAACAGAAAGGAAAATAAATAATAAACTGAATTGCATTTTCTACCAATATCTCAAGATACTGACTATCTTTTCCATAAGAACTACAAAAAATCTAACCAAATAATTCAAACTTATGATTTTAATGTGGCAGCTCCAATTTAATTATTTGCTCTACAAACAAATAAATAGGAATAAAGATAAAATAAGTGAATGGAAATAAAATAAAATTTTGAGGGACAACAAAAATATGAGAATATTTAATATGTTTACCTTATGTTTATGTTTATTATATCAATCATCAATAGGGAATAAAAACTGTTCATTAACATGGAGAAATTCAAAAGCTCAGTAGTAGTACTATTTATCAAAAACCATAGAAATTGATAAGATAAGTAAATGGCAAAAAAATAAAATCTTTGAGGGGCAAAAAAACATTTGGGAATATTTAATATGCAATATAGTATCAATCGTTAACATGAAAATAAGGTAAACAATTTAAAAATCAATAGGGAATAAAAATTATTCTTTAACATGAAGAAATTCAAAAGGTAGAAATATTAAAAATAATTTAACTTTTGATCAATGAAATATCGTAGGAGAATTTCAATAAAAACTACGAAAGGAGTGTAGGTAAGGAATTTCATGAAACTAACTTTAAAATAGTAGTTTACTCATACGGTGCAAATAATTAAATGGAAATTGTATCTCAAAATATTATGCCTACTTGAGAAATCAAATTGTTTCTTGTACTACAAGAAGTTGATCCAATAGGACAGAAGGAATCATAGAATTGGAATAAAAAATTGAAGATAAAAGATGTATAGCAATATATTATAAAGCTGAAAGAACTGGCAGAGGGTATCAAGAAGAATTACTCTTTCTCTTCTTACGGTGATCAATTTATTTAGTACCGTAAAAAGATTGGCCAATGGTTAAGTTAGATCTTCAACAGAAATTAGTTGCACAAGCTCACTGGAAAAGGAACTTCAAATTGGAAGGAATACTCATTGGAAATGCTTGCTATGTATTCTAACATATTTTTGTTTCATTAGCATGAGCAATGTTAAAAGTTGAACTTATTGATTGTGTTACTGCTACATTTTTTTCAACCGCATCTTTTGTAGGTTTGCCTTTGTGCATTACTAAAGTATACATGGCAAAAAGCGTAAAAAATATGGGGAAAAAAACAAAGAATTACGAATATTGACTTCAAAAAATAAATATACCGTAGCATATCAGGAATATTTATTTCACCAGTAAAGGATATTTGCACCTAATGACCTTTTATTATTTCAAACTGAGAAATTCAAACACCATGAATTTTAAGCAGTGCAGACATCTTGTTCGGTCGAAAATGGCAGACTTTCTTATTGTTGAGAAATTGTATATATGTGGCGGCCACGCTCTAGAACTCATTTGATTACTTTCACTGAGAAAGTAAAAGAGGTCATTGTTGAGATGTAGAAGACAAATAATTAAGATATAGAAAAATCGGCGAATAATACTGGAAAGTAAACGTCGAACATGAATGTCTTTGTAAAGCCCATAATAAGGCATTCCATGTGTAGTTATTTTGGAATTAAAGAGAAAACGTCTGGATAAAGAGGAAGCGTTTGGACTCTTTGTGAAGTCTGTTAGGAGAGGCATTTAAGGTGTAGTTATTAGTAATTAAAGAGGTAGCTTTCGGCTAAAGATGCAACGTTCGGAGTTCTAATATATGAACATCAACAATTTTAAAAATTGGGAAAAAAGAAAAAGAGGTGAAAGAGTGGCAAAAAAATGAGAAAAAGATAAATGTGATTCATGGATAAAGAGACATGTCACATCACCTTCTTCATTCCCAACTTTATATTTATATATAGATATAGATATAGATATAGATACTTTTTAAAATACTATTATTATTGTGGGTAAAATTATAAAATATATATTATACTTCATTATTTTTTCTTAAAGAGAGTGCAAAGTAAAAAATATTAATTAAAACTGAACGAAGGGAGTAATAATTAAGATATGTTAGTAACTAATGTACGACTTTAAATATGAATCTTTAAAGTGTAGTTTACGTTTATGGCATGTTTGCTACGTCGACCAGTAAAACAAATAAATGAATTTTGGAATACTTGCATGAATATGGATTCCAATTTATATACTTTCGCCATAGATTTTGGCAACTTTTTTTCAAGAAGGTTTTGAAAATATTGCGTATCCATGGAATATGATCAATTTTTGAATATTTTTTTAAAAAAGCCTTCAAGTTCTCAAAAATTGGTTTAGGGCAATTTTTGGGGATTTTTTTTTTTATTCACAAAACTTCAACTTCTTTTCAAATAAAATATATATCCACACAATTTCAACTTTCAAAAATTATTTTTTTATATAATTTCGATTTTTTTTTTCCTTCAAATTTCAACCAAATCTATATGCAAACACTACCTTCATAATTAGATTGATTGACCGTAAAATCTCCAAGCCCTTGAACTCCTGGATATTAAAACTGTCTAGCGCAATATTTTTTTTTGGTTGCCCACCCGGTGTTCGTTACCCGCATTGGAGCCCAATTATATCCGGATCCGCACCGCGTAGGGCCCCTTTTGGGGGGAAGCGCTCCCTACCAAGAATTTTTCCATACTCAGGGCTTAAACTCGAGACCTTTGATTAAGGGAAGAGCAGTCTCATCTACTGCACCACATCCTTAGGTGGTTCTCGCGCAACATTGGTAAGGAGGAAAACTGAAAGGAAAAGACAAAGCAAAAAGTTAAAATGACAAAAGTAACTCTAGTAACTGGAGTAAAACAGTAAACCCGTGGGGTAACTTTCTGATTTGAATAGAATAGTATCCTAGGTGACACCTTAAATGAAAAATAAATGCATTTCTCTATCAATATATACCAAGGGGAAATCGGAAATTCTACCAACCAATCATAAATGCCAATAATATTTACAAGTGGCATAGTACATTTCCCGTATTAATTGCCGAGACCATTATTCTGAAGTTTAATTTCACGTCCAAACAAGTACTACCCTAGTAAATGCCGTTACCTTTAAAGCCAAAGTCATTTGAGCAAGCCGAAAAGTATTTAGACATTTTTTTCCCAATTTGGAGCTGAATAATTTTCAATTATAAGTAATTCACATCGTTACCAAAAATTTTCAATTATAATGTACCCTAAACAGTGAAAATGCATGACCATTAACTATAATTAATTAATGCTCTACAAGAAATTTTATGCGTTCAAATTTTTGTATGACCGTATTCTCATTTGAAACCATTCCATTAATATTATTATATTATTTTATAATGCTTGTATGGGTCAAATTTGACCGTCAGCATCTCTACGCCAGAGGGTACGCCCAGTGAGTGTACGCCGACTAACGTAGCGGGTACGACTCGGACACGGGAACAAAAGCGACATCGTTTAGGACTCAGTGTCTTCACTAGGGAGACGTTACCTGTCTTTATAACTTTTTGATTCTTTCGAGGAAGGTCTCTTATTATATAAAGGAGACCTTCACATTGTAAAAGGGGGATTCAGATCTAATACAATTCTCTCATTTTCTGGCTTTCTCTCTCTATCTCTACCTCAAACGAACATATCTTATTGAGTTCATATTATCACTTTGCAATACTAGATCAACAATAATATCATCTTTGCATCTCTAGGTTTATTATATTTGATTACGATTTACCCTTTCCTTACTTTTGATTGTTTTCTAGCTTACAAAGTATATTGTTAACTTTTGAGCAAAACAATTTGGCGCCGTCTGTGGGGATGACGGCAGGTAGATCCAACCGCCGAATTCTGATCCCAGGAGGGTATAACCTGTTGCAACACAGCGAGCAGGCCGCATCGGATATAACCCTGCTATGTGCGGCCGCTGAGCGTGAAATGTTAAAAGGGGTTAGCGACGGGAAACTATCCCGGAGGGTTGCCGGCGCGGCCTTGCAGGTATTTTTCGATTTTCTTCATGTACCGTAAAGTAAATTTTGATGCATACTAACTTGCCTTTCCTCCTTTTCCTCTTCTTTAGACTCTCATCTTGGAGATAGAGAGGGGGCGGCGAGCGCAAAGGAAGGCAGCCACCTTTAACAAGGTGGTAAAGAAATATCGGCGGTGCCGCGTCAAGCATCAGGCGCTGGCGGACCTACTCAAGCAGGACCCGGAATTTCGGGTTTTCCGTGAGGCTTTGGAGCAGTCTGAGGCCCAGCTGAAACAGAGGGTGGCCGAGCTGAAGCAGATCGACGAGCAGCTGATGACCGCCCTGGCTCGGAACATTGAGCTGGAGACTCTTCTCTAGTCTAAGGAAGAAGAGTTGGAGGTTGGCCGTGGGGTAGCGGCGGAAGCTGCTGATTTGCGGATCAAGGTTGCCGCTATGACCACCGAACTCGATGCCAAGGCGGCTGAGATTGAAGTCCTTAAGCGGACTGCTGCACCAAGGCCTGATGAGGATGCGCCATGATATGTGGGTGTACGTCGAGGCCAGATTGGTCGTATTCGAGGAGTTCTTAGCTGCGGGTCGAGCTACTGAGGCGGAGGTTCAGGAGCAACGGCGCATAGCCCGTGAAACTTGTGGGTATAGTTCTGATTCCCCAGACCGGGCGGGTTATAACTCCGAAGATGTCAACCGTCTAGAATCCGGCTCTTGGATCTCTATGGCCTATCAGGCCGAGGACGGCGACGGATGAGATGACGGTCCGACGGGGGGCGGTGAACAGAATGGCGAAGCCCCTTAGGACTTGTATTCATTTTGTTTTGCTGTATTTGGAGACGTAAATGGGTCCTTTTGTAAATGTATTTTTGGATGATAATGGAAGTTATACTGTTGCTGTTATTCTTTTCTTTTGGTAGCTTTTATTTTCGGCCTTATTATTGTTGATGGCCTTAGCCGTGTGCGCAACTTCGACTATCGCTGAGTTACTCGCTGTCATGGTCGAGCTGGGTCGACTTATCGGCGTCGATGGCCTTAGCCATTATACCGTTGATGGCCTTAGCCATGTGCGTAACTTCGACTGTCGTCGAGTTACTTGTCGTCGTAGTCGAGCTGGGTCGACTTAACGACGTCGATGGCCTTAGCCATAATATCGTTTATGGCCTTAGCCATGTACGTAACTTCGACTGTCGTCGAGTTACTTGCCATCATGGTCGAGCTGGGTCGACTTATCGGCGTCGATGGCTTTCGCCATAATATCATTTATGGCCTTAGCCGTGTACGTGACTTCGACTGTCCTCGAGTTACTTGCCGTCATGGTCGAGCTGGGTTGACTTATCGGCGTCGATGGCTTTCGCCATAATATCATTTATGGCCTTAGCCATGTACGTGACTTTGACTGTCGTCGAGTTACTTGCCGTCATGGTCGAGCTGGGTCGACTTATCAGTGTCGATGGCCTTAGCCATTTATATCGTTGATGGCCTTAGCCATGTGCGTAACTTCGACTGTCATTGAGTTGCTTGCCGTCATAGTCGAGCTGGGTCGACTTATCGGCGTCGATAGCCTTAGCTATTTATATCGTTGATGGCCTTAGCCATGTGTTGTTGGAGATGGCCGTAGCCCTTTACACGTGGAGATGGCCGTAGCCGTTTATACATTGGAGATGGTCGTAGCCGTTCATACGTTGGAGATGGCTGTAGTCGTTCATACATTGGAGATGGCCGCAGCCGTTCATACATTGGAGATGGCCGTAGCCGTTCATACATTGGAGATCACGCTAGTCCAGTCCCTTTATCATGTTAGTCGGGAGGACGTATGGAGTGGCTGGTATGATAAACTTGTTTCTCAAATATCTCCAGGTGTCCCCTCTGTCGCCTCGGTAAAAACCTCCCCGAGAAAACCCAATCGGGACAAAACCCGGGTAAGGGAAAAAGAGTCCGACTCGGGAGACGCCTTTCGGAAATGGAAATACTTGAGGTGGGCGACGTTCCAATTGTTTTGGAGCACTTTTCCTTCCATTGTTTCTAATTGAAATGCTCCTTTACTTGCTGCCGCTGTGATTTTATAGGGTCCGTCCCAGTTGTTGCCCAGTTTTCCTTCGGTTGGGTCTTTTGATGCCAATGTTTTGGCTATGAGGACGTAGTCCCCCACTTTGAGTGGTCTTATTTTGGCTCTCTTGTTGTAGTATCTTTCAACTTGTTGTTTCTGAGCCACCATTCTTATGTGGGCTATTTCTCTTCTTTCCTCGGCCTCATCGAGGTCTTGAAGTCTGTTTACGTCGTTCTCTGCTCCGCTGGTATGTGAATACCTTAAGCTTGGTTCGCCGACTTCGACCGGTATGACCGCGTCGGTTCCGTAGACCAGTGAGTACGACGTTTCTCCTGTGGAGGATTTGGGTGTGGTTCGGTGTGCCCATAACACTTCCGGTAGTAGCTCGGGCCATAGCCCTTTGGCTTCCTCGAGTTTCTTCTTCAGTATGTTCAATATTGTTTTATTGGAAGACTCTGCTTGGCCGTTGGCGGCGGGGTGATATGGCGTGGATAGTATCCGCTTGATACGCCATTTGTCGAAGAATTCTGTAGTCTTTTGGCCGATGAATTGTCGTCCGTTGTCGCAGCTAATTTCCTTGGGGATGCCGAAACGGCAGATGATATTCTTCCATATGAGGCGATGACTTCTTGTTCGCGTATTTGGGCGTACGCTCCTGCTTCCACCCACTTGGAAAAAATAGTCAGTTAAAACTAATAGAAATCGTACCTTTCCTCGTCCCGCTGGTAGGGGACCGACTATGTCCATTCCCCATTTGATGAAGGGCCATGGGGAAGTGACCGAGTGAAATGGTTCTCCTGGTTGGTGTATCATGAGGGCATACTTTTGGCATTGTTCGCATCGGCGAACATACTCCGCTGCGTCTTTCTTCATAGTAGGCCAATAATAGCCAGCTCGTATTATGCAGCGCACGAGGGCGTGATTACCTGTATGGGCGCCGCAATGACCTTCGTGTACCTCTTCGAGCATTGTTCGCGTTTGTTGCGGCCCTAGACACTTGGCTAGGGGTCCGCCAAACGTCCTTTTGTAGAGCTCGTGGTTTATCAGGCAATACCGGGTGGCCTGTACGCGGAGCTTCTTGGCTTCTTTTTTGTCGAGTGGGACTGTTCCATCCTGCATATAGGATACAAATTGGTTGCGCCAGTCCCAAGTCAAATTTAAAGAGAGTACCTCAGTGTGATCAATGGCTGAATGGAGGAGGGTGACCACGCTTTCTTCGTTGAAGTTTTTAGTGGTTGCGGCCAGTTTTGCTAGGCCGTCTGCTTCAATGTTCCGTGCTCTCGGAACTTGTTCGAAGCGGCACTCGTCGAACTCGGTTATTAACCTGTGAATTTCTGACTGGTATTTTTGTAACCTCTGCTCCTTGATTTGGTAAGTCCCAGTGACCTGGTTCACCACGAGTTGAGAGTCGCAATGGAGAACGAGTCGTCGAGCTCCATACCTGATGGCTAGTTTCAAACCTGCAATAACAGCCTCGTACTCGGCTTCGTTGTTAGTCATCTCGGGGCATCGTATGGACTGGCGAATTGTTTCGCCCGTGGGGACCTCGAGAACGAGTCCCAGTCCAGATCCCGAGGCGTTAGCGGCGCCATCAGTGTAAAGAGTCCATAGGTCGGCGTTGGAGGGGGCACGGCGTGCCTCTAGTTCCGCCTCTGGTAGTATCTCTGCGCTGAAATCGGCTATGAAGTCGGCAAGTACTTGCGACTTGATGGCGTTTCTTGGATGATATGAGATATCGTGCTCACTGAGCTCTATGGCCCATCTGGCGAGTCTGCCTGATAACTCAGGCTTGTGTAGGATACTTCTCAAGGGGAAGGTTGTCACTACTTTTATGGGGTGGCATTGGAAATAGGGTCGGAGCTTCCGTGAAGCTACGACCAATGCCAAAGCTAATTTTTCAAGGTGTGGATACCGTGTTTCGGCGTCCACTAAGGTTTTGCTAATATAGTAAATAGGAGATTGCGTACCTTCGTTTTCACGAACTAGGACTGCGCTGACGGCGACCTCGGATACGGCCAAGTATACCAGCAGGGGCTCGCCTGGATTTGCTTTGGCCAGCAGTGGCGGCGAAGATAGGTACGCTTTCAATTTTCTTAAGGCCTCGACGCATTCCTCATTCCACTGTAACCCATTGTCCTTTCTCAGCACATTGAAAAACTTATGGCATCTGTCGGAGGATCGTGAGATGAACCTAGACAAGGCGGCTATTCGCCCCGTCAGCTTTTGCACCTGCTTTTTGCTGTTCAGTATCTCGGGAATTGCGTCTATCGCCTTGATCTGATCTGGATTGACTTCGATACCTCGTTGTGATACGAGAAACCCTAAGAATTTTCCTGAGGCCACGCCGAAGGCGCATTTCTCGGGGTTCAGTTTCATCCCGTACCTTCTCAATATCTCGAAGGCTTCTTTCAGATGGTCGATGTGGTCCTCTTTTCTTGTCGACTTTACCAGCATGTCGTCGATATAGACTTCCATAGTCTTACCGAGCTGCTCTTTGAACATTTTGGTGACCAGTCTCTGGTACGTAGCCCCTGCATTTTTGAGCCCGAAGGGCATTACCTTGTAGCAGTAAGTCCCTTGGTGGGTGATGAAAGTTGTCTTCTCTTGGTCCTCCTCGGCCATCATGATTTGATTGTAGCCGGAGTAGGCGTCTAGGAAGCTCAGTAGTTCGTGTCCTGCAGTGGCGTCGATCAGTTGGTCGATGTGGGGTAGTGGGAATGAATCCTTTGGGCATGCTTTGTTCAGATCAGTGAAATCCACACACATTCTCCACTTCCCGTTTTTCTTTTTGACCATGACGACATTGGCGACCCACTGGGGGTACTTTGATTCTCTGATGGAGCCGTTGGCCAGTAACTCGTCTACTTCCTTACTGACCGCTTCATTGATAGCGGCGTTGAATTTTCTCCTCATCTGTCGCACGGGCGGATGTAGTGGATCGACATTCAGCTTGTGGGTAGCGATGTCTCGCGGGATTCCCGGCATATCTGAATGGGAAAAGGCGAACAAATCTGCATGGTTAGTTAAGAATTCACGATACTTACTTGGGTTGGCGAGACCGTGCCCGATATAGGCTTTCTTCGTAAGATTGGTTTCGTCCAATTGGACTGGGTCGAGATCTTCGACCGTCGCTTTACAGGCCTCCACAACGTCGGGGTCTTTGATGGCGTCCGTTGTCGGGTTGACCTTAGTCCCCGACACGGCTAATTGCTATGCCTCCGCGCTCGCCCCCTTTAGCTGTTGGGTGTGGGCGCAGTCTTGGGCTATTTTGTAGCATTCTTGTGCGGTGCGTGGCTCGCCTCGAATACTGAATACTCCCCATGGGGTAGGGAATTTGATCACTTGGTAAAGGCTTGAAGGGACCGCTCGCATGGCGTGTATCCACGGGCGTCCTATGATGACGTTGTACGCCGTTTCTTGGTTCATCACGTGGAAAGTTGTTTCCAGCGTGACTCCTCCTGCTAAGACGGGCAGTGCTATTTCTCCGGACGTCCGTTCCACTGCATTGTTAAAACCGGTTAGTGTTATGCAGCGCGGTATTACCCTATCCTCGAGTCCCATTTGTACGAGGACCCTTGGGTGGATAATACAGGCGCCACTTCCGTCATCGATCATGATTCTTTTAACATCTGTATCAGCGATACGTAAAGTGATAACTAAAGCATCGTAATGAGGGAAAGACAAACCGTCGGCATCAGACTTATCGAAGGTGATACTATCTTCGAAGTCGTCATACCGTTCATGGGCGATGGTCCACTTTAGTTTGTGCGTGGTGGTGAATTTGACATGATTGATCGCCAAGTCGTCGCCGCCTCCGACGATCATGTTTATCGTGCGTGCTGGGGAGGGCAGCTTCGGCGGCCCATGGGGTTGTTCTCGTCCGCGTGCAAAGTTGATTTTCCCTTTGTCACTGAGTAATTCCCTCAGGTATCCCTGGTTCAGCATCCTGACCACCTCTTGCCGTAGGCCTATGCAGTCTTCGGTCTTGTGCCCCCGTTCCTGATGGAACTCACATAGGACGTTTGATTTCCTTGTGGCGGGGTCTGATTTCATCTTTTGCGGCCACTGCACTTTGGTGCCCAGCTTCTCCAGTGCGTACACTATTTCTGAAGGAGACACACAAAAGTTATGGGCGGATAATAAAGGGGGCGTACCTCTTTCGTTTCGAAGTGGGGCGACATGTCGCTGTAGCGCGTCTGTATGCCTTGGTGGCGGATGGGAGGATCTGGTGTATGGCTGATGTCGATCTCTATTGGAGCGAGGGAGTTGTTCTCGTCGTCCTTCGTTCCGTCGATCTCTCCTCGTTTCTGGATGTATCGCTGTTAGCCGTTGGGTTGGCCCATTAAGATCATCCTCGTCCGCTCGTACCTCAGCGCAATAGGCGTTGTGGATTTCCTCCCATGTGGTAGGGGGATATTTCATGAGGCGGCTCAGCAACTTCTTGGTTGCCCTTGAACCATCCCTGCTTAGCCCGTTCTGGAAAGCGGCGACTGCCATACCTTCCGATACGTTTGGTAGACTCATCCTTACTCTGTTAAACCTTGCTAGGAAGTCCCTGAGTCCCTCTCCTGTAGTTTGCCTGATGGCGAAGATGTCGTTGACCCTGGCCTCCGCTTTCTTCGCGCCTGCATGGGCTATGACGAACTTATCCGCCATTTCCTCGAACGTTGATATTGCCTTAGCTGGTAGCTGAGAGTACCATGTTAAAGCCCCTCCTGTCAACGTCTCGCCAAACTTCTTCAGCAGTACCGACGGTACCTGTTCCTTTGATAGGTCGTTGCCCTTCACAGCGGTGACGTAGTGGATCAGATGATCCTCGGGATCAGTGGTTCCGTCATATACCCTCAAGTAGGGTGACATCTTGAAGGTTTTTGGGGTGGAGTGAGGGGCAGCTTCTTCAGTGTATGGTTGTTCAACGAACCTTCCCACGTCGCGTTTTGGTAGCAACTTGGGGGCACCGGGGATCTTGTCGACCCTCTCCTGATGTTCCTTCATCTGATCGCGGAGCGCCTTGTTTTCATTTTCCATTTCTTCCATCTTCTTTAGGATGGCTATTAGCGTGCCATCGTTGGTCTGTGTCTCGACGGGTTCGTTATTTTCTATTGCAACTTCCGGTTCGCCCACGACAACAGTGGTATCTACCGTTGGTGTACACCTGATGTTACTTTGTGGTGACCTCTCAACCAAGCCACTCAGAGTGCTTGTTAGCCATCTTTCCAGTAGCTTCTTGACCGCTGAGGGTGCTTCCATAGCCGCAGATGTGGAAGCTCCCTTTTCGTGCAAGATCGTCAGATCTTCGGATGGGGAAGGTGAATCTCCGCACCCGATGTGATACTGGGGGTTGCATTCAGGATGCCATCGTCACTGGCCTCGTTGAGAGGGCCAAGGAGATTGGTAGTGACACCCAATATAACTTTTGATCTTGGGTTATTCTCAGCCATCTTTTGTGTTTGTGTGGTTTAGAGAATGGTAGTTGGTTGTTCTCTAGGTGGATACTATGATTTTAATTCTCGAAATCCCCACAGACGGATAAAATGATAATTATTCACATTTTAAATTTTAGTATGAATTTTTATCGATCTGACATTTTAATAATTACGGAGGCCAAAATTAATATCGACCTATCATAACGTAAGAATAAACAACCTGACTATGGTGTTGTTTGGCTAAGCTTATAAGCTGGTCAAACTGGCTTATACGCATTTTTAAGCTTATCTATGCATTTGGTTAACACCAAAAGTGCTTATAAGCACTCGGCTTATAAGCCAAAATAAGCCATAAGTCATAAGTTGGTCACCCCCAGCATATGATTTTCTGACTTATAAGCACTTTTGGTTTGACCAATAATTTTACTCTTTTACCCTATTATTTTATTATAATCTTTAAAATATTCTAAAACGAAAACCTAAAATCTACCGTTCTTCACGATTCATTCACTCACCATTTTTCTACCTCCTTAACCTCCTCTACTGTCTAAGAACAATCAGATTGGCAATTGGCACCATTTAGGGTAGAAAGTTTCTTTACTTTCTTAAATTATTTGCTAAGTCTTTTTGCATCTTGTTGTAAAATTAGAGATCTGGGTATATTCCTAATTATTTCTCAATCTCTTGAAAAAGAAATAAAGAAGCATTGTGTTTTAAAGGGGAAAACGTTAATGTTGTTCAACAACATATGTTGCCCAGATTCGAAATTTCTCTTATTCTTTGTATTCAAATATGAGCCAAACGACTATTCTTTATTCTATTCCTTATAATGTAATGAATTTTATTCAAATTATTAATTGTTTTATTTTAGCTTATGATTGTATTTTAGCTTATCACAATATAATTTTATTGAAAATAGTTTAATCTAATAAATTTTGCATAAATATTAAATTGAGTCATAAATTATTTTTGTTTTTGAATCATTCAGGAATTGAAAATCATGTAATAAACAACTTTAAGGGCATTTAAGACATTTTAATAGGAAAAAAATGCTTTTCAGCTTTTTTCACCAAACACTTCCGCTGCTTAATATTAGTTTCAGCACTTTCATCCAAACACGTAACTGCTTATTTAATAAATCAGCTCCAGCATTAAAAAATGCTTTTCAGCACTTAGTGCTTATCAGCTACTTTAAATAAGCTAAGCCAAACGGGCTCTATATGTATAAAGACACAATGAGCTCCATTTTTAGCCTATTATTCTTTAAGAGGCCGTTTGCCATATATATATATACATATATATATATATATATATATATATATATTTTTTTTTTTTTCTGATTTTTATTTTTAATTTTTTCAGGAATCAGTGTATGACTATGAAATTTCAAATTCAACTTGAATTTTTCTTTTTGAAAAACTACGCTCCAAATCACTCACAAAAATTTAAAAACAACTCCAATTTATATGCATGTCTAATCACAACTCTAATTTTCATATACCATTTTAACTTGAAAAATTCATTCTTTTCCAAAAATTTCACAATTCTTATGTCCAAACGCTCACTAATTCTATCATACTCATTTTAATTAATTTTTTATCGTTATCAGTGTCCTTTCGCGTAATTGTTGGATTTTGCATCGACAATAATACTTTAATATTTTTTTCAAACAAGTCAAATAAATATTCAAGATTTCAATATTCAATTAAACTGTAATATAATAAAATAATACTAGCAATCTCTCTCTTGAAAATTAAAATACTTTTCATTTGAACTGCAGAAGCCGGGGGACCCCCAGTTGAAGACCTGACAAACGAACAAACCGTTAGGGATAATATTGCAATTAAATTGAACAAGAGGGGTTAAAAGTTAACAAATGTCAAAGTTTTCAGACTCGCTTGACAGTTTTGAGCCGCCCGAAACAGAGCTCAAACTCCAATGAGAATTGCCTTTTCTGCCCAAAGACAAACAAATTATCCTATTTGCCCCCCAAAATGACAATCCAATCCCCATCTCGTTTTAAATTTCAAAAATTCAACACTACAGACGCATTTTTTCTGAATTTTCTGAGTCTCACCAAATGATAATTTGGAACTTTTTGTTGAAAATTACTTGTCACTGCTCTACATGATTTTAGAATGATTTAATAGATACTCTCCACTTTTGAACTTCAATGTCCTTCTAATTAATGCTATATAAATTAGTTTATCAGTTATCAATTGAAAACAGGTTTTTATCGTTTCTTTAAAAAATTGTTTGAAATTCTTTTGCAAATTTTCAAAATTTTGTTTGCAAAGTTTGAAAAAAAGAAGAAGTGACTCTTTTCTCAAACTTTGAATTTCTATTTCCAACTTTGAAAAATTGAAAATTACAAATACTTTTATTATGTATTGAAAGGAAAATATTACCCCTTTAAGTTTGTATAAAAACAAGCCCACCACTCTCCTCCCAAGAACAAGAAAAAGAGAAAACAAATTCAAAATGGGAATAAGTGACGAATTAACAATTATTTTTTGGGAAATTTTTGATTGGGATGTTTGATTTTAGATTCGGTATATTTATATTGAATCGTCATTCAAGAGATTCAAAAAACATAAGACGCTAGGAACAATTTTACCAATGTTGCCACCGATTCATGCTTAGTTGGGACTCCCACTTTAGACTTTTGGATGTTATCAACTCCTATTTACGATAAGACTAAGATTGATAAATGAATTTGTTATTTTCCTCTATGTTATAAACAATTCCTTAAGTATATAAACAAGTAAGTGGCATGAAAATTTGAATTATTGTAGAATTTGAATGTGATTGTTTCAAAAGTGATTAAACAATTACAATGAAAAAGAAACTAAATTACAACCATGACAGACCCATTGTAATATCACAAATAAGGTCTGAGGAGGGTAGTGAAGTTAAAGAGGTTGTTTCTCATGTAACCTCGATTAAAAAAAAAGGCTAATCATAACATTGTCGATAAAAAAATATAATACTAAATAAACCACGAATAAAATAAAATAAAATCATACAAGCAATCTCAAGCAATACGATATAGAAGGATTCTTTTTCCTCCTTGTATATGGTTGACCTCACAAAGTTTTATAAATATTGCTTGAAATTACTTGTATATTATTATTAAGTTTAAGATTTGAAATACGGAGAATTAAATGTCTTAGTACAACCAACGCTTAAACAAATTAATTTTATGTAGTGTCGTGTTGTTTCCATCACGAGAAACGAACCTATTCACACTCCAAATACAATTTTTTTTCTTCAGCAATCCTAATACAAACTAAAATAGAAAATATATCAACAAAATGAAACGAGGTAGTGATAATAACTTGCAAATTTAAGTTAACAAAATTGACAAATAATATAGAAGGGCATAATAGTCAAAGCAGAAAAAGATTTATAACGTTATATCTCACCTAATCGGACCACCCATACCCGTCTTTTCAAAAATTTCGGATCTTTCTGAACACAATCAGTGGCCTCGCCGCTACTAACCAGTCTCACTACTTACTGCTAAATAGTACTCTTTTCCTCTGTCTTTTCCCTATCCCAAATCTCCATGAAAAATCGTTACGTCCCTTATATTCTTCCAATTCTTCTCGTTTTTCTATACACTGACTAGGGCTTTTTCAGTGTTCTATTATTTTCAAATCTCGCAGCTCGAGATCACCGTTTCTGTGTGAGAAATCACGCTGAGTGTGTGTTTGAAATGGAGGAAGAGATGATGGAGGATATGGTTGAGTATACGTTTACGGTAGTGGAGATTGACCTCGATTACGAGTATGATGCGCCTCGTTACTTTGATTTTAGCCGTGACGAGTCTTTGCCTGAGACTCGTCAAGCTGAGAGCTGGTTTGAATCTGCCGGAAGCTATCCTCCTTCTCGTAAGTCACGTTTTTTCTGCTTTTTCTTATACTCAATGTTTATTTTCTTTTCTTTTGTGCTGAATTTTGGATTTTTCAGAACTTATATTTTGTTTTCCTGCTCATTTCTAGCTATTTCTTACAAGTCACAGTAGGATCAACTCTACTATTGCGATAATGCCAATGCTATATTTCTCACGTTATATATTTTATATTTTAGCATTTTCCGGACAAAGTTTTTTAGCTTTTCCTGTTCATCTTTTTTTTTTTTAATTTTTTTTTATTTATATAAACGTCATTATTTAAAAAATAAAAATATTTATTTTAGCATGGTTACTACCTTTCTACATATTGTGGAAGTGTTAATGTATTGTAAATATCAATGGAGAAATAAAATTATATTTTTAACTAGACTTAGAAGAAATATTATCGATTTTCAGATTCTAATTGCATTTTCATTGAAGTAACACCTGGTGTGACAAACTCAAAGTTAGTATCGTCCAAGTAATCTGTCAAAATGGGAATTATTTTGAGTTTTTTTTTTCTAATAAAAGAGCTGGAATCTCCTCTATGCTATTTTCTTTGATGTATTGAGCATTATATGACACTTCTGGTTTGCCTTTTTTATTTTTTTGCTTTAATTTTGGTGAAGGATCTGCTTAACATTACTTAGGTTAAACCTCATTCTAGTAAAATGAAATTTGAAAATTGTGACACTATGACTGATATTTGTTCTGTGTTGTTTAAGCTTTTGTCACTAGGTTAATTATGAAGGCGGATGATTTGTTGGAAAGCATTAATGTTTCTCCGAAAACCAAAGTTGATGAAAACATGAGTTTATCAGATAGTGATTCTGATATAGAGGTCGAGCAAGGGGTTCCTGGTGCAATAAAAGGTGTTTATTTTACTTGAATTTTATGGTTTGCTGTTATACCAGAAATTTAATATGTTCTTTAATTTGGCATTGAGCATTTGCTTTTAGAAGTTCATAATCATTTTGAATCTTTCATATTTTTGCATGTGGTGACTGAAACTTTGCTGAGATGCAAGCTATTTCTTTACGCTGACTTCATCTGAAATTACACTCCGCAATAGGGTAAAAGCAGATACTTTTGTATGCATACAAATTTTTGAATCCCCTTGAAGAAAAGAAGCTTTTAGTTGTAGTGGCAAAAGTGGTTCGAGAATTCTAAATGTGGCATCTTGACATTCTTTTTATCCTCTTGTTATAATTCTTGGCTCCCTCACTAATACTGATCGAGACTCTTCAAAGCCTAAGTTATAATAGAAGTTATTTCTTACAAGATGCTAAGGGAGCATATGACTGTTCCTTCATCCGGTGCTGATGAGCTGGTTCATTTATCACTTCCGGTCCCTCTGTTCTATGTAGACTTTTTTTCCCCTCTCAAAAGAGGAACTGTTTCTCCTAGTTGTTTACTTTAATATAGCAGTCTTACTTTGGTAATTCTCTACAACTTTCTTGCACCGATGTTGATAATACTTGCTCTTGTTTACTCCCTTTGACCCTTGGTATGACCCACTTTGCTTTTCAATCTTACAGAAGGATTAGTCTATCTAAAAATGGTAAAAAATGCATAAAAAATAAGATTGTAAACACTCATTTTCTTGTGCTAAATAAGATCCGTAAAAGCATGGATATACCTGATGCTGAAACTTAATTGATGTTCCCATAATCACGCCTTTGTTACCAGTTCTATTTTCTGATTCAAACCTATCCCCAGAGCAACTTGTTGCTGTAAATCCCTCTAACTTTGAAGATATGATTCATTAGCCTCCACGTGCATGTAAAGAGGACCACTCCTAGGTCCTACCTTAAGCTGCTTATAATGAATACTGCTGTTCTTATCATTATGCCTCCATGCACTAAAGAGAGGTTTCATACTGATATGCTCTAGTTTTCAATCTGATTTCATTTTACAGAAGGCGAGGGGAACAATGCAGGACATTCTGCTAACTTAGAAATTAGCAATGCCGAGAAACTTCTATATCAACTAAGACAGCTGCCTTCAGGTGCTTTTACTTTCTAATTTGACAATAGTAAATGTTTCACTTTTAATATTTAGCTTAAAGAAATATCTCCCAAATGATTAATATTCTACTCTTAAAATTAAGAATTTGTTCTTGTGCTTTCACAACTCAAGTTGGTCGTTTAAATGATATGTATATGTATGTGAATGAGTATTGCCGATTGTACAGCAGTATCGCCAGGCAACCATATTGCACTAGGTTTGTGGTGTCTTTTTACTTTGATAGGTTCACATTTATATTTGGTGCCATTGGTTTACAGGGTTGACATTCTACAATCACATGGCTAAAGATACCACAAAAGGTAAAACCAAGTGTTCAGGGAAGCCATCTTGTCCCAGGACCTCAACCCTCATGAAACCAACCGCAAGTCACTTAGCCAAACAAAACCCACTTCGTCCAGTTGGTGAATCGAGGTTGGAATTCCTGATTTTCTTGGAATGCTCTGTTTAAGTGCAAAAAAAAAAAAAAAAAAAAAGAAAAAAAAGAAAAATCTTTTGTAGTGCTTTCTTGGTGATCTTTTTAAAAGTTTTTGAACAGTTAGAACATGCAATATCTTCGAACAACAAGAGATTTAAATGTGTTTATTTTATTTTTATATTCCACCTTTTAGTGAATGCTGAGCAAACTCTTGCCACTTTGCATGTAATTGGTTGTGAATAAATCTTGTTTGATCATACAGAGGACCTCATCACTGGCCCTGCTAAATACTTTACTGGTATGTGATCTCTTTGAAACACCTCTTTCTCCGGTATGCTAGGTTACCCACATTTTTGGTTGAGACGAATGGAACAAATTCTGCTGTGATTGAGACTCAAGCTGCCAAGAGACAAAAACTTGAGAGTGGTCATCTACGGAAGGTATTTTGCCCTTTGGATTTTGCTTCTCTTCGTTGTGCCATACTAATAATGAGTCTCAATAACTATTAATTTTCTGCTTGCACTTTAGCGGTGTTTTTTCCGTTACCAGGATCAAGTTGATGAATTTTTGGAGTTAAATTTTCTGCTAATTAATTGAATAAAAGTTAGAAGTTGAGAATTTACATGGGAAGCGTGTTACATGTTGGATTTTTGACATTTCTAATTATTGGAGTAGATTAAAAGAAGTGGTAGACAGAGTTAGTTTGTTCTCACTGGAAGAAAAACACGACCCTTACGCAAAAAGTAAATTCGAAACATTTCTTGGTCTTCGCATCTAGTCAGTTGACCAAGTTCTTTTCCAGCTGTGCAATCTCGTCAGAAAACACTTAGGCATCCTCTCTCTTTCCGATGTTCAAGTCTATTTCCTCGTCTGTGGACTTTTGGCATCTCTCTGATGTTAGATTTCTCATTTTTTTTACCTTATCAAAGAAAAAGATTGCTCATTTTTATGAAAAATATCTGTTTCTGCTTTACAGGTTGCCGAAGCAAAGCCTGTATTTAGTTTTGTTCATAAGGCACCTAAGCGAGTAAGTGTTTTCTCCCTGTTCTATTATTTATTTGCTCATGAAAGAAGTTAGAAATTTTCCTTCAGGTGCAATTAAACACTAGTGGCTTTCTATTTTTCATTCTTTTGGTCTTGTCTGTCCTCTATATTTTCCCTTTACCTGTGATATCTTTTCCTTAGTTGACAAAGTCTTCCCTTATGCCCTTATATGAAAATGTCGGGAATCTTCTTCAGCTGTTTCATTTGATCGTGTCTTTTCTATATATTTTCCCCATAGCTATGATGGTTATTGTTGATATAGTAGTTCAAAGTGCAAGCTCCCGTATTTTTACATAAATGATGTCACTATTAATATATACCTTAGTTTTCAACCATTAGCCAGGCCCATGTTTGAGTGGCTGAAGAATGTCTTTAGTACAAAGTTTTGGGGAATTCCTAGTCTAGAGCTCTGGGTTTATAGACGTTTAACCATAAAGAACTTTTGGCGATGACTGGGTTTGGAGTTCAGACACACATGTTGAACGATCTTGCAGGATGGAAAAGTTGATGGCAACAACACAGTGGCTAAGCCCAGAATAACTATTCCTAGAGAGCCTGAGCTTCAAACAACTCATAGAGCACAAAGGGCAAGGTCGATTTCATTAACTGGTTTCAGTTATCTTATACCGTCTTTAAGGACCATCATCAATATGTTAACATGACATTTCGATTTCAGGCCAAAGGTTAGTGAACAAGCAGAAAATTTGGCGCCGACAGCTATCCGTAGATTCAAAGCTCTTCCACTGAATAAAAAAGTTAGTAGGCATATTTTCTTAGTGGCCATTGCCTCATCTGCATGTTGTTGACAACTGTCTATCTCACAGATCTTTGAAGGTCCTTCTTTGCCTCCAAAAAGAAGCAATCCACGACTTCCGCAGTTTCAAGTAAGGAATCAGACTGGTGTCTTTGCTTCTTGTCCGTTCTTAAATTACCAGCTCCATTCATATCATACTGTCTGGCCTAGATGACTATGGGAAATAGTCACTTGTATTCCCTGAATTTTCACTTATTGTAGTGCTTTTAAGCATAATTCTGCTGCTAAGTGAATTTAAATTTCTCTCTTGACACATTGGTTTTCAGGAATTTCACCTGAAGACGTCAGAGAGAGCCGTGCAACATCGTTCAGCCGTTTCAACTTCTGCGGCCAATTCTTCTACTAGTAACAAGGTAAACATATCAGTTCTTATCACGTATTATGCTTATGCATACACACTTTACTTCTGATTTAGCTTAAATGGCTGACCCAGCGAAATGGAAAAATGACTAGTGGCAACAACCATCACAGATTTGGGAACTTGTAGTGTTTCCCTCTTTGTTGGTAGCTTCTTCCAATTATGGTTTTGCTAGCCTGCAATATTACACAAAATTGCAGTTCTGATGAAGTCTAAGGTTCTGTTTGCAGGTGTTGCAGAAACCCATTAATAATTCAATCATGGAATGTGGAAATAGAGAATTCAGAAGGTGAATCTTGATATACTTGTGGAATTGTATCTCTTATATATTTATGTGTATTTGTGTTGAATAGCAGCCTATGTTGTTATCACAATCCTCTCTATTTTGTCGTTGTTACATTTTTAATTTATTTATTTTTCAGTTAAAAGATTGACAGGTCAATGATTGTAAATGTAAATTATTTTAAGGGTGTGGATGACTAAGAAATGGGAACTTTTGTTTATCAGAGTTAATCATGTAGAGGCTCCAAAGCAGGAGGAATCTACATCAACTTACAACTTTAAAGCTCTTCCCCTTAATAAAAAGGTACGTTAAGAAAATTCGGGAAGATTTTATGTAAGGAGTTCTGGGAACTGAACAACTATTTGCTTTATATAGATCCTATCAAGTAAAGGAGATATTGGAGTATTCCGTAACACCAAGAGGGAAACCACAGTGCCAATGGTAATACCAGAGATGTCTAGTCTTTTCAGTTGTTATTGTTATCTTTGAAATTCCAATAATGACGCATGAATTGCTTTGCCTCTGCCACAGGAGTTCAATTTTCATACTGAAAAGAGGATTCATCATAATCCGCCAATTGATCTGTTTAATAAGGTTGAATATTTTGCTTCTTTACTTTGATTGTTTAATATGGTTGAGTATTTTACATCTTTACATGGTTTGATGTTCTTTTGGACACAATATTGCAGCTTTTACCATACGTTTTTTGTATTCTTACATTGTAGATCATCAAATTGTGATAAATCTTTCATGGTTTTTTTCAGCTCTCTCTTACATCTGAGCCCCAACCTGCTGGAGTGCAGTTGAAAGCACAAAGACCATCCTTCTTTCAGTCAAAGGTTCCATTTATTTCTCCATTTTTTTTTTCTGATCTTAATTAATTAAACAGTGTACTGATTTTTGATTTTGTACGTCTTTTTGGTACAAGGGCTCTAAAGAAAATAGATGGGCTTATTTCCAACAAAACCATGAGGTAAACTCTTTTTATTCCCTGGCTGCTAGCTTTTTCCATCTCCATTCATGTTTCTAATCAGCTTTTCAAGCAGCAATATTTTCAGTATCATGTTTACAGTTAACTTTAATCAGCTTAAAATTCTTCTTTTAAGATAGTACACACGGAGAAGGCTAAACTAGCTGATCTTAAAAGCAAAGCCAATTCAGTTTGGTAGTGATGTGGGGATGACTGAAGTTTGTCAAGTCTCTAGCATCATCAACAGGTACACAGTTTTTCTTTCTTCTTTTTTTCTTGATAATCAAGTAATCCAGAGGGCCAGTGGCGAGCGCACAGTTTGAAAGTCCAAGGAACTCGCTGGGCTCGCCCCTCTACCCTTATCCACTTAAATAGTAGGCTTTTGTTTGCGGCAGGGTTCGAACCCATGACATGCTCGACCAAAGCCCTGGGACAGTTTTGCTTTATCTTCTTACATGATCCAACTTATCCCATTAACCTATATTTCAATTCTTGTAGGAGTTTGGGCATTCGGTAGAGGCATAATGCAGCACATTTCTTAGTGTTGATGAACCCTCTTTGCTTGATTCAAAAGGCAGACTGAGACGATGTAGCGATGCAGTACATAAAACCTGTCTGAAATTGTCAAGTGTGTTAATGTACACCCCAGCTTTATAATTTTTTATGTAAAAATCAATATCTACACATGTAAAAGGTCAAATACAAACGATGATGTTAATCACCGTGTCATCATGTGAATAAAAATGAGCAAGTGTTGTTTAGTCGGAGCTGTTCAGCTTTATTTATCAATTTTCTTTGATTTTGCTGTGTTACCCCTAGTAGTAGCTTCTGAATGTGACACTCTGGAGTAATTTTTATGAGCTCTGAAGATATCGACATTTATAAGTAGTGACGTGGTTAGTTTGTTGTCTGGTGGCATACTACAATCAGGCTGGAAGATTTTGAGTGATTAATTATATTGTGTATCAAATGCCTGAAAAAAATTAGATAATTACAAATGCAATAGATTGCTCATTTTTGGCTACTGATATTGAACAATTCTGACAGATGGGATTATATTTTGACTAAAATGACTATATGATGGTAGGAAAGGCTACTAGACCTATTAATTGTTTCCTTTTTTCTGGTCACTGCATCTGAAATTTCTCATTCCCAGTAGCGGCAATGTCTTCGTGTCTCCTGCTTGTTGTCTTCAGAACTAATTGCTTGATTATATATTGCCGCCAAGTACCATATTCTACAATTATGCAGCACTATTGATTTGCTATCACTTCTCCTCATCAGAGACAGACTCTTTGTCTCCTGAATGATGTTTCCTTATTGATGTGACAAATGAAAGAGGGGACTGTTTTGTCCAACGTTTCATCAAAGGCTTCTTATCCTTGTTGTACCTCTTCTTTGTTATGGCAATGGCAAGATCATTAGGGAACAAGGTCTTCCAAACAAAAGCATGTAGAAGAGTGGAGACAAATAATATGAAGACCATTGTTGTCGACATGAACGAAAGGGCCAAAGCCAGAGCCTTGGTTATGAAAGAAGGAACCTCCTCTGCATACTTTATGGATGCTATTGAAACTGTGGTCATTGGAAAAGTATAAGACCACCATGCGACTGAAAATCTGCAGATAGTCAAGATATTAGTAATTATGAGTCCAAGACATGTTTTTCTCAAAATTTTAAACTTTTGTGCAGTTCTCTTATGTTTCAGGGATAAGAAAGTGACCTGAATCCTCTGAAGAAGTTGGGACGCACAACCAACGATAAGTAGAGAAATAATGAAATGAAGTAGCATGTCCTTGCCAAGCCATCAAATTCATCATAGATAGCACCCCAAGCAATGCTAGCTGCAGCTGGAGTTGCAATGAACATGGAATAAACAGGGTGCAGTTCCTTAGGCAACGCTTCGCTCGTTGGCAACCTTTGATATAATGTGACAAACACCACAAGATAATGTGCAAAACCAATAGCCCACAAGAACTTGCCAGGCTCCTTCCATCCCACTTTAGCAGCCAAAATGGCTCCCACGAAATTCCCAATTACAGACAAATGAGAAGATGGGTTGGCTACTTTAGAAAGACGCCTTTTCCCTCCCGAAAGCCATTGACCATAGATTTTGAGATTGAGGAAGAAGATAGGGGCTATGAATACACACCAGATGGCAGGGTGAAGAGTGCCTGGTGCTATTTTAGGTGGTGTACCTATGGCTAAAAACATGCAGACAATCCATGGAGCAAAAAAGAAGTTGACCCTCACCGGATGAGAGTATTCTCTCCTTATAGCTTCAAAGTAAAGTGCACATTTGAACATGTAGGTTGTGAAAACTGCAACTAGAATCCCCACACCTAACAGCCAAATCACAAAGTTAATGAAAAGTGGAACATGGAGGAATTTGGTGGCAGGACTTAGAGCAAGAGAACGCCAGAGGATGGCTTGACTGCTAAGACCTAGGCAGATACCAAAGCAACCAATAGGGAACCTAAGCAGGAAAGGCCATTTTTCATCTTTTGGAAGAAGAATATCCTCAGAATCCTGCAGAAAAGATAGTAATGCTGAATCACAACTGAGTTAACATCTATGCACTGACAGTGCAAAATAATGCACAATATCAGATCATCTGAAAGATAACTACAAGTAACAATCCATAAAAAGTAGGATTCGTAACCTGAAAAATGATGTCATGTTACCTGCTATAACAAGTTAAAATACATTGAAAGTGTAAAATTCTTTACGTTGCTAGTGTAGAAAGAGGGCATCCCGCATTCACACAGGGTCCGGGGAAGGGCCGCACCCCAATGGATGTGGTGTAACCAGCCTACCCTAATGCAAGCATTAGTGGTTGCTTGTATGGATCGAACCCGTGGCCTATAGGTTACACAGAGACAACTTTACCGTTGCTCTAAAGCTCCCCTTCCACCAATGTAAAAACCATAACAATTTTATGCATTCATCGTTGAAGTTTTGGAAATGAAAAGTTGATAAATACCTTGACTTGATCAAGTTCAGGTCCTCTAAGGGCATCAAAGTATCTTCCAGCAGGTACACTCTTATTGATATTTTCATCAATTCCTCCTTTAACATTATTATTCTGAAGATCAATTCCACTGTCTTTTCTAAGTGGTATCTTTGATGATTGTCTAACAAGAGTAGATTTAGTCCTGAACATACTAAAATCCCCTTTATTTCTTGCTTCAATACCAGTTCCATCAACACCAAATCCTCCAAAACTCTTTCCACTTCTTCCAAGTACTTTTCTCTCATTTTTATCTTTAGAAGTCTCTCCATTGAGTACAGAGAAGCCTGTTTCTAGTGACACTTGCCTGCTGAAATTCCTAGGAGCCCTTTTCATTTCTCTATTTTTCGTAGGCCTGTTGAATCGCTTGTCCGATTTATCAGCCATATTAGAAGTGTTGTTGTTTTCTTCCTTATCTTCTTCCTCTTCATGCAAGACTTCATGAATGTCAACTAGATGGTTTCCTACAGAATTTGATCCTACATTCATTTTGCCACCTTCTGTAGTTAGCGATAAGTCGACAAAATATGGAGTATTCTTTATTTCTTGGTATAATAAGCTTTTTTTATGGTTTGTCAAACATGGGATAGATCACGAGAAATGTGAAAAAGAACTTGTGTAGGTGGTGGTTATCAACTTGGATGATTAAGTGGAAATTGTAGCTAGTAAACGTGCAAAAGTGTAGCTTTTTAGTAGGGTTTCTCGTGAGTATGACTTCAACAATCAATTTGTGGTTTATAAAGAAACCATTACAAGAAGTATTGATGAATATGACAATGTCTAATTTTATGGTTTGAAAAAAATAAGTGATGCTCTACATTTGAGAGACACAGTTTCTTGCATTTCACGGGTCTAAACCAAAAATAGAAGGGTCAGTGTAATAAGAAAGTGGCATTGGCTATGGACTTACCTCACAACTAGGGTGCCATAAGGAAGTGAGTTCAAATGGTAGTTGAATCTTGATTACGACCACCTATGGTCATAGCCTATGGGTCAAAAAATATATGTTTTAGATTAGTGGCGGAGCTAGAATTTCTTCATAAGGGAACTTCAAATATCGCAAGAATACTAGACTTGGGATTCGAACTTGCGACCTAAAGGAATTCTTGATCCACCCATAGAAGCTTCATTAAGCAATAATTTATATGTATACCAACAAATTTGGTTTAATCCTATTTGCATAGTATAATTTCTCGACGAAGGAGGTTCAAGTGAATTCCTTTGAACCACATAGTTCTGCTCCTATTTTAGAAACTTCAATTACCATCCTTCCCTGTAGCCGGTCCCCCATGTAATAAATAAAATTAAAAGAAAATCTTGGCTAAGCACATATCACATGACCCTGTGATATGGATTTTGAATTTGTTCATCATGGTCCATTAAATGCTTGGCCACAGCACCAGCAGCCAATACAGCCTCATGGTATGAGTGGTGAAGTTTCACTTGAGAGTCTTTATTAAGCATATACCTGAATCTTTTTTAAACATTGGCATAATTGCTATTTGTAACATCATGCAGCATGTCCATATTCCAGCTTAGACAAATGATGTATTTCCTGAGTTTTGGGTTAAGGACAACAGAGCCAGAATAGGGGATTTAATATCTACTTTATATTTTTTTAGCGACGGGGAAACCCCTTGCACCCTCTAGTTCTGCCCCTAGTTAAGGATGGGTGAAGTACACAAATAGGATGGCCTTGAATTTTTATTCCCGGGCTGAACTTCAAGTTTAATAAGTATTGCCCCTCGCGGGGTCAAACTTTAAAGACCGCTCCAAAAAGTGTCACATTTCTGCAATTTTTTTTGTTAAGGATGGACTTGTACATGAAGAATTGGGCTCGAAACATTGTAGTAATATGGGCCTTTCAGACAATCCAATAACTGTTTTTTTGTTGATAAGGGCCCAGTCCAGTAAATGCCTCCAACTTTTGTAGGCACATGCTCCACATGTATTTACTTGTTTTTTTGTCACTAGTTAAATCATAAATGGGAAGGAGATTTCAATATACTTTCCCCATTTTTATTAGAGTTCAACGTTTACGAAATGAGCTCCTGATGTAACGAATCCAAATCGATGGCGAATCAAGGTAGCTTGCTTAACAAGCCAATAGGCAAATTAATTACCGAATAGAACATGATGCAAAATATATGGTACATCTATCGTGTGAAATATGACTTAGAAAAATCTCCATTTTATGTTAGGTAGGCACTAAACAGCATCTTATTTACCTACCCAATTTCTAATTACTGTTTTTGTAGCTCCTGCTCCGTAGCATATTGTTCCAACTTCGAAGTAATAAAATAGATTTTGATAGATAAAGTACCATTATTGATTATAAAAGTGAGTGATTTTGTTACAAGAATGGAGCATACTTAATCATTCCACCCATATTATTGGCAGAAAGAAATTTAAAAAAAGAGAGGTAAAGTCGGCAGGAATTAGTTTAGGCACAAGGTAGCGATCCCAAAACAATAGACCAAGTCATTGTAATTAACGTATCTACAGACTACAATCCATATATACATATTCCATTTATAATTTTGCTTAGACGGTGTTATTCTTTAGGCAAAGTCGTGGAGATTGTGAAATTGTCAAGATTTAATGCCGCTATTAGCCGGCTGGCTTGCTAATTTTACTAGCAATTAACAACATATAAATAGGTCCCTAGTTTCACCACTTTCATATCATCTATAGCATTCACAAATATTCTACACTCCAAATTTTTTCAATAAATCTTTCAATCCCAATGGCCTCTACAACTTTGTTGATTGTACTAGTTGTTGTTGTTGGAATGGTTGCTGTTCCAGCAATGGCAACTGACCATTTGGTTGGTGATGATCAAGGTTGGAAACTCGACTTTAACTACACCGCTTGGGCTGCCACTAAAGAATTCCATGTTGGAGATAAGCTCAGTACGTTCTTTAGCCTCCTCTCATAACATCTGTAACGTATAATCATCTAAGGTTTAGATAGAATACAATTTAATTTACTTAGATCTTCAACACGATTCGTATCCAGCTTGAGGAATATGGATTCACATGAACCCATACTCTTCTCCCTAAACCATGTATATAATGTTATACTTCTTCAAAATTACTTAAATATATGTGTGTGCGCATCCGTGCTTAAAGACTCCTATGGTGTAATTATTATTGGGTGCACCTCTACAAGTGAAATTAGCGGTTCAAATCCCACTCCGAATAATCTTGTTTTGGCATGAAGTATACAAATATTTGAAATTTACTAAAATTTCAAAAAGAATATAATTTTGAAACTATAATTTTAAAAGTGTAGTGAGTTCATGGTAAGATACTAAAGTTTAACCCGTTAAATGTAAATTCTAGATGCAACAGTGCACCATCCTCTTGAACTCCTGCATCTGTGCCTCTGCCCTTATGTGCAGACCTAATTCTTTTTCATGGTCAAACGTATATTTCGTAATGGGTGGTTAGACCTTGAATTCAGTACAACATCTACTTCGTTATTGAATTGTGTGACAATCTTATTTAAAAAAATTAATACTCATGGAAAGAGCACACTTTAATATAAGCAATAGTACATTTGGTATACAATGATATAAATTAACTGTGTAATTTTGGGATGTTTATTAAACCAAAATTTTTGTGGTTGCAGTCTTTAAGTACAAGAAAGAAGTTCACAATGTGTATAAAGCAGATCAAGCTGCTTTCCAAAGCTGCACACCAAGTAATGATATTACACCCATAACTTCAGGAAATGATGTAATTCCTCTCACAACAACAGGCAAAAAATGGTACATTTGTGGAGTTGGCAAACATTGTGAAAAGGGAATGAAATTGGCTATCAATGTTTTGCCTGAATTTGGATCTCCTTCTCCTTCACCTTCTTCTCCAAATGGTCCTGCAGCTCCTTCTGCTGCTTCTTGGATTGCTCCTGATTCCAAATTTGTTGCTTTGATTGTTGCTGCATTTGCCATGTTCGTCGCGATCATGAATTAAGGACGGATTAATTCGTGTTTTTTTGGGATTAAAAGAAGAGGTGATCGAACGATCATATATGTTATTTTGTTGTTGTTGTTATTTGTATTCACATTTTAATAAGATAATTGTGCAATCAGCAGTGTCTTGAGACTAGCTTCTGGACTGTAGTTTAATTGGAACTGTTGTTCAAAGTTCCACATTTTGGATTTTTTATTCTTAATTTGATTGTGTTATCCAAGATTTGAATTTGTTATATTCTCGGTGATTACAATGGTATATCCCAAAACCTGATTTTAATATGTGTATATTACGCTGATACAACAATAACAGACCCAATATGGTCTCAATAGATGGGGGTCTCGGGAGGGTAATGTGTACGCAGACCTTACTCCTACGTACTGAAGGCAGATACCACTTAATGATCTTTGACATTAGGGATGGCAGTGCGCGGGGCGGTACGGGTGCGGGACAGGTTTGGCAAAATCCATAAAAATTTCAACCCCGCTCTGCATAATTATTTTTCAGTTTTCAACGCACCCCGCCCCGCCCTACTCCACTTAAGTTGTTTTTCTTTCTTTATTTTTTTTCTAAAATAAAATAGTTTGAAATTTTATTATTTTATAAAATGGAGAGTTTAATAGAATCACATAAATATATAACTGAGAGAGTATTACGCCTTCTTTCAAATAAATGGGTTACTATCATTTCCTATTACTAATACGATATCTTGACTTAAGTAATATCATTTTATTGAGACTTATGCAAATTGGTTAAGTATAAATCAAAATAGCATTCGTGCTAGTAAAAAAGAATCTGAAATTGTAGTTGAAATAATTGCATTGTTTCAAAAAAATAAAATTCCAAATTGCTCCACATTGAACTCGCATTAAACCCGCAACCCGCCTTGTCTCGCTTTAACAATTAAAAAAATTACTTTGACCCGCCCCGCATAAAAGTAAACTCGCCCCGCCCCGCCCCGTATCAAACAAAATTCGCCCCCTCCCCCTCCAGCCCACTCCATTGCCATCCCTATTTGACATTTACTGATCTTTCCAAGTGTGTGGTGGTGCTGACTGATATTGATGGTTACGCGGTAGAGGCAGACGGTAGAGGAGGTTCGTAGTGGTGGCTGATGGTCGAGGTGGTTGATGGCTGTGCGATATAGGCTAATGATAGAGGTAACTGTTGGTGAAATTGGTTGATGATGATAATTATGTCGTGACGATTGACTATGGCATTGTTAGCGATTGTAACAAATAGTGCAATGATAAAATGTAGCATTTAAAGGAATCTTTAAGGTGAATGTCTTAATGATATTAAAGTCTCAATTTTAGCTCTCTCTCTCTCTCTGGCGTAGAAAACAATGAAAGACCCCATCATCAACTCCGATGGGGAGCCGCCTCTGCACATGCCCCCAAAACCCCCTGACATTCCCGATGAACTCCAGCGTGGGGAACAAATTGTCCAAATCCCCTCATTCAAAGAAAAGCTACTAGCTTTTGAATCAATGGCAAATATCAACCAAAATATCCAAGAACATCCCCCATCCCCTACCAATTCTTACCTTCAAGACTCTCAAAGTGACACAAACGTAGATCTTATGTTACTAGATGCTCCCACTTCCCGTGATAAAGAGATCACAGGAACCAAACTAAATACTCCCACTTCCAGTGTTAAAGAGATCAAAAAAATCACGCTAACACCTGCTGACCGGAGTAGGATGTATGCACCATGGAAATACTCTGTTATTGTTAAGTTGGTTGGGAAAAGAATCCAACATCAATATCTAAAAGAAAAAATCACAAAGATATAGAAACCCACTGAACCGTTTCCTCTAATTGGTTTGGGGCATGATTTTTTTCATTGTAAAATTCTCCAAAAAAGAATATATGTCCCTAGCCCTACAAAACGGTCCATGGTTCATCAATGATTATTTCCTCTCAACAAGACAGTGGGAGCCAAATTTCGTGCCAGGCAAAGCAAAACAAATCCATACGGCAGTATGGGTTCGTCTACCCCATCTCCCCACGGAATTCTATGATGGCTTAATACTGAAAAAAATTGGTAACTCTATAGGGAGGCTGCTCAAGATAGACGCTTGCACCAGCTCCACACTCAGAGGCAGATATGCGCGACTCTGTATTGAACTACCACTAGATAAGCCAGTTCAAACATGCATACTAATTGGTACACACCTTCAACAGCTTGTGTATGAAGGAGTCAATTTTCTATGCAAGAACTGTGGCCACCTTGGGCACACAACTACCACATGCACGCATATATCAACAAGATCAGAGCAACTACAGGAATCCAACAACAAGGCACAAAACTCTGCCACTGATGAGAGCAATCCACACCCCCCACCGGAGGATCAATGACATGTAGTCACCTTCAACAGGCGGAGAAACCAAAGAACAGGAGAACCTTTTGAAAATAAACGCAAGAATTCCTTAACAAAAAATGTACTACCAGGCAACAGTATAGATGTAAAATCTATGATGCGGCAACAGGTAAGTATCTCAACTCTCAGAAATTAATTTACAAAGCTTTAAATGCCTCTGCTGCTCCAACTAATATTGACATTAGAGACCCTAACAATATTAAAAAAATATATCCTCCTACAAAAAAGGATGAGGATTTAATGCCCACCTCAAATAAATTTGATTCACTCATAATTCAGGAATTATCTTCCAACTCAGATGGAAAACAGTCGACCACTCCCAGTGACAAATATTCCCATCCGTTAACTCCTATGTGCATCATAGACCCCACTGAACATGCCACTCATATGGATACAAGTGGCAACCCCATTCTATGCAAACATAACCCTAATCCACTTGCCAACTCAAATCTCACAAATCCACCTCTTTACACGCATAATACCCCCTCTTCCTCTAATGACCAAGAATCACAACAACACTTGGAAAACGGTTCTAGCCAAATGTCAATGCCCACAATCCCACCAATCACTAATAACCCACTTCCCCAATCTTCCCAACCTCCCATGCATGCAAAATCTTTAGTATTAGATTTGCAATCTTTAGCACCAATTTTACACTCTACTCCTCCTCCTATATCTTGCACCCCAAAATACACTGTCCGGCCACACCATTCTCTTCAAAACACAAATTCTCTCATAACTTCTATTAAGGAAATCAATGGCAAATCTTCCCCCCTTCCCACCTCAAATCCCATTTCACCTGCCAACCTTTGTGTCACCACCACCGAATCCCAACCAAGACCCCCAAACCTGGATAGAACAGGGTCTACAAGGCCATGCAGCCTTCTTCCCAATGATCATCAATGGTCAGGAAGTATGGATTGTTCTACAGAAGCCGAACTTCCTAGCACAACTAATTTCGGAAGGGATGTCCCTAGCAATGGGGAACTACATAAATCACATGTGGTTAGCCGATGTCCTAGACCCATTAGCCCCAACCATGGTGCCTGCACTGTTCCACAACATGCAAGCCCATTGGAATCTTTTGCATCACTTCAACCCACTCAACAACATGGAACTACTGTACCAACTCCCCTTCTTCACTCCGTTCAATCAAGTGACCAATCACCCAATCTTTTACCCATGGCAACTGATCCCCCAACACGATCCAATCCCCATGGACATCCACAATCAACAGCACCCTCCCAACGAGCAAGAGCAAGAGGATCAAGTGATACCAGGAGAGATGGTAGAGGAACTAATAGTTCCACCGGTCAGGGGATCGTTCATCGAAATTTCAAGCATCAGAGAAGCATCTCTCATGCTATTCCAAGAAATGGAGGACATGAAATACATTCTCAGGTGTCCAGTAGCACTTTACAAATGCTCCATAAACATTCGTCTTCTAATTCTACAAGCAACAGGGAACTTTGCAGTAGTATTGAGCCCATCCCTGAGGCAATTCACTCATCTCCTACACGAAGGAGTAGGGAACAGTCACCTCAACTCAAGCCATCCCCTAATGAATAGCCCAATGAGTCTAGTTGTCTGGAATATCCGTGGTGTGGACAATGATGAATTTAAAAGGAATTTTAGAGAGTTGCTTCACACTCATAACTCAGCCATGGTTGCCTTATTGGAAACCAAAATGTCTGATCATGCACCTCTCCGTGATGAGTTCCACTTTACTGATATGCTGGAGGTCCCAGCCATAGGCCATGCTGGAGAGATTGTGGTTCTTTGGTATGGGAACCTAGTTACATTAAATCTCGTAAGCAGATCACACCAAGAAATCCATGCGATGCTCCAGGTATCTCCTATCCAACCTCCCTGTCTTCTTAGTATTTTATATGCTATTACATGCCTTAATATGCGTAAAAATCTGTGGAATAGCCTTTGTGCCATAGCTGATACTTTTCAAGGGTCGTGGCTAGTGGGAGGGGATTTTAATGAGATCCCATCCCAAAATAAAAAATGGGGAAGCAGACCTATTAATACTAATCGGTCTTCTCGTTTTTGGTCTTGTGTGAATTATTGCACTTTAATAGACCTAGGCTTTAAAGGTTCTAAATAAACTTGGACTAACCGTAGAATAAATTTCGGTGGTCTAATTTTAGAACGATTAGATAGATGTCTTGCCAACACTATGTGGATCAACCAATACCCCGATGCTTTCGTCACCCACCTCCTGAGAACCCACTCAGATCATGCCCCAATTCTTCTTCAATTTAAAAGATTTGGGCCTCCTTTTAGTAAGAAACTCTTTAGGCTTGAAACCTACTGGTGCTATCACACGGAGTTTTGACACTATAGTCAAAAACTCCTGGCAAGATAGACACCTCCTTGAAGCCACAGACTATTTTCAACATAGAGTTACACTCTGGGCAAAAGCCACCTTCGGAGACTCTAATAAAAAGAAGAAAAAAAATCCTTGCAAGACTACAAGGAATCCAATCCTCCCCGAATTACCCAACTAGCCAGTTCCTCCACCTTCTAGAAAATGATCTTATATCCTATTATAACAACAACCTAAAAATAGAGGAAGATTATTGGAAAATTCGTTCCCTTTTAAACTGGCTCAACGACGGGGTCGCCAATACAAAATTCTTCTATCTAAGTGTAGTAAATCGTAGAAGAAAAAATAACATCTCATTCTTTAAGGATAGCGAGGGTAATTGGATTTATGACCCAGCTCAAATTCTAAGTCATACTACTCAACATTTCCAAAGAGCCTTTCAAACTGTCCACATAGAAACACCTCTAGGGACTATCCAAAATTCTCAAACTTGCTTTGACAACTTAGATCTCTCTCCTCTTTGGACTACCCCTTAAAAGACTTTGAAGTTTCCCGTGCAATTTTCTCCTTCAAACCCTTTAAGGCACCCGGCCCAGACGGTATACACCTTTTTTTATCAAAGATACTAGCACATAGTTAGGAATTCTGTACTAACCTTCTGCCATAATATTTTCAACGATCTTTCAATTCCTGAAACCCTTAACTCTACCTATATCTGTCTCATTCCAAAATTTTACAACGCAAATAATCTCAACAATTTTTGCCCCATAGGTCTCTGTAACACAATCTATAAGGTTATTACGAAAATTATTGTGAACAGAATCAAGCCATTCCTTGATAATTTGATTGGACCATACCAATCTAGCTTCCTTAAAGGTAGAAGAACTAGTGATAACGCCTTATTATTCAAGAAATTATAAACCACTTTCAAAAAATTAGAGGTCTCCAGGGGAAGGTCCTCCTAAAAATTGACTTAGAAAAAGCTTTTGAAAGACTTGAATGGTCTTTCATATACCGTTCTTTACTCTTTTCCAAATTCCCCCCCCCCCCCTGCATCACTAAACTTATTATGAGCTGCGCCAGCACTTCTAGAATTGCTATCCTAGTCAATGGTTCCAAAACCGAATTCTTCCAACCATCACGAGGCATTCGACAAGGCGATCCAGTGTCTCCGTATCTCTTTATACTTTGCATGGAAATATTGTCCAAATACATTAATCACCAAGTCAATATTGGACTTTGGGACCCAATAAAGCTCAATCCCACTGGCCCATCTCTCTCTCATCTAATCTATGCAGATGACTTAACTCTCTCAGCCAATGCCAAATTAAAGTCGATCCACACAATAAAGCATAGCCTCCTTTTCTTCTCCCAACTCTCAGGGCAAAAAATTAACAATTCTAAATCAAAAATCATCTTCTCACGAAATTGTGATACTCAAACCAAAACTCACCTTGCCAATATTCTTAACATTCGAATCAGTGAAAATTTTGGTAAGTATTTGGGTTTCCCCATCCTCACTCGCAAACCCAAGGCATCCGATGTTCGCTACATCATTGACATCATGAACATTAAGCTTGCCAGCTGGAAAACAAACTTTCTTTCAATTGCAGGAAGAACAACCCTCGCCAAATCAACCCTCAATGCCATCCCAAACCATGCAATGCAATATATCATGCTCCCCGCCTCCACACTAATGAAAATTGACAAAATTCAAAGAGACTTTATCTGGGGCTCTACCACATTGAAAAGCATTATATCAAATGGTCCACGGTCACTCAGCCAAAGCATGCGGGGGGACTGGACTCAGAAAAGCAACTGAAAAAACCCTGGTATTTCTAACAAGTCTTTCCTGGAGACCCTTTGTCACGACCCCAGTTCACCCACCGTGAACATGTCGTGATGGCGCCTAGTCTCTACAACTAGGTAAGCCTAAAGTGCGGAAAACAAAATAACTTGCTGAAAATAATAATCGGCTTTGAACAGTTAAAAGAAAATACGGTGTATAGATGCCACTTGGCAAATACAATTCCATAATACGGAAGTCTACAATATCATCCCAAAATCCGGAAACTCACGGGAACACAAGCTAACAGAATGAATACACTGCTCTAACTCCAGAATGTCTAAAACAACAGTAAGAAAGGAAGGATATCTGCTAAAGCTAGAATAAGATAGAGACTCCTTGGTCTGCGGACGCGGCAGATGTACCTCGAAGTCTCTGCTAGATCTCTCCGCCTCGAGGGTGATACGCCTGGGTGGAGGTACCTGGATCTGCACATGAAAAACATGCGCAGAAGGGGCATGAGTACACCAGAGCGGTACTCAGTAAGTGCCAAGCCTAACCTCGGTTGGGTAGTGACGAGGAAGGTCAGGGCCCTACTGAGATAAATATACATATAAATAATGAATGACAGGACCATAAGCAGTAAAACTGAGAATCAATAATAAAGATCTACACAGTATAATAATAGTGCAATAACGGAAACAGAGATAAAAGCAACTACAAGGAAATACCCCCTCACAGCAAGATAAATAATCGGGATCTCTTGGTATCCTCAATATACACTCTAGGGATCTCTTGGTATCCGGAGGATCTCTTGGTATACTCAATACATATGCCAGGGATCTCTTGGTATCCCGAGGAAAAGGAACTTCGTTTAAGTACTTAAAGTAAAACCGGATTTTTCAACAATTAGCTCAAGTACGCGCTCATCACCTCACGTACAAGGCATTCAATTACCAAGTATCATATCCTAAGGGGAGAAGGTCCCCCTCACAAGGTTAGACAAGCCACTTACCTCAAGCCGGCTCCAAAATCAACTTGAAACCACACGTTTGCCGCGAGTATCCGACTCCAAATGGCCAAAATCTATTAAATTCAATTACATATCGTAAATAACATCTCAAGCAACTGATTCTACTATTTAATTTAAAGCTGAGACGCAAATTTAAGAAAAATGACCAAAATGCCCCTCAGGCCAACATCTCGGAATCGGATAAATTTTATATTTTCAGAACCCTCGTAGTCTCATGAGTCTAACCATACAAAACTCTCTCAAATCGGAGGTCAAACACCCACTCAAAACTCAATAACTTGGTCTATGAAGTTTTACCCATCTTTCATTCAAAAATCCGAAATTAAGGAGTAATTCGTGATTAGATTAGTGGATTTTAAGCATAAGAGAGTATAGAATCGTTACCCAGTCGTTGCCCTCGAAAACCCCTCGAAATTTCTCCCAAATCCGAGCTCCCAAGCTTGTGTTTTGATAAAAATGGCTAACCTTCGGTTTTGAATTGTTTATAACTGTCCAGTCATTTAATGCATCACGAACGCGGAAGTAGGCTCGCGTTCGCGAAGAAGAAAAAGTGAAGGCTGAAAAATTGCCCTTCGCGAACGCGGGGGACAGCACGCGAACGCAAAGGTCTGGGCTGATGAAGCTACGCGAACGCGACTGGTGTAGTGCGAACGCGAAGAGTTAATGAGGCTCAACCCTCAGAGCCAAAATAGAGCTATGCGAACTCGGGTAGACTGGTCGCGAACGCAAAGGGATAACTGGTCCTCCCCCCAAGATTACACTACGCGTACGCGTGGAGGAGGACGCGAACGTGAAGAAGAAGAAGGTAAGAGCTACGCGAATGCAAGAGGAGCGTCGCGAACCCGAAGAAGGAATTGGACCTGCAACTGCTGAAGAATTTTCTGCAACTTTTTCACAACTCCAAAATGCTCCGTTGAGCACCCGAAACACACCCGAGGCCCCCGGGACCTCAACCAAACCTACGGACATATCCCATAACATCATTCAAACTTGTACCAACCCTTAAATCACCTAAAACAACGTCGGAAACTCGAATTAACCAATGATTTAAGCCTAAGAACTTCAAATTCTATCAAAACACGCTTTCGATCAAAAACCTAACCA
>NC_031996.1:31542496-31564932 GCF_001879085.1 Nicotiana attenuata | reverse complement strand
TAGAAAAATTCGCCCTTCGACGAACGGCGGGGGACAGCACGCGAACGCGAAGGTCTGGGCTGATGAAGCTACGCGAACGCTACTGGTGTAGTGCGAACGCGAAGAGTTAATGAGGCTCAACCCTCAGAGCTAAAATAGAACTATGCGAACACGGGTGGGCTGGTCGTGAACGCAAAGGGATAACTGGTCCTCCCCCCAAGATTACACTACGCGAACGCATGGAGGAGGACGCGAACGCGAAGAAGAAGAAGGTCAGAGCTACGCGAACGCGAAGAAGGAATTGGACCTGCAACTGCTGAAGGATTTTCTGCAACTTTTTCACAACTCCAAAATGCTCCTTTGAGCGCCCGAAACACACCCGAGGCCCGCGGGNGCGGCAGCTCGCGCGGGTGCTCTGGCTGCACCACGAGCGCGTCCTCGGCCTCTACCCCGGCCCCGACCTCTGACGGCTGCAGTAGGGGGCGCGGGTGCCTGATCCTCTCGGGTAGCGCGTGTCCTCACCATCTGTGAGAGAATAGAAAGACAGAAGTTTAGTTGTGATATCAAGAATCTTGCACGACAAGGAAATCAAATGAAGTGGAATTTTCCTAACAGTTACATAGCCTCCCGTAGATCAGTACAGACGTCTCTGTATCGATCAGCGAGACTCTAATAAACTGGCCTGTGTTCCGTGACTCCTATGAACCTAGAGCTCTGATACCAACTTGTCACGACCCCAGTTCACCAACCGTGAACATGTCGTGATGGTGCCTACTCTCTACAACTAGGTAAGCCTAATGTGCAAAAAACAAAATAACTTGCGAAAAATAATAATTCGACTTTGAACAGTTAAAAGAAAATACGGTGTATAGATGCCACTTGGCATATACAATTCCATAATACGGAAGTCTACAATATCATCCCAAAATCCGGAAACTCACGGGAACACAAGCTAACAGAATGAATACACTGCTCTAACTCCAGAATGTCTAAAACAACAGTAAGAAAGGAAGGATATCTGCTAAAGCTAGAATAAGATAGAGACTCCTTGGTCTGCGGACGCGGCAGATGTACCTCGAAGTCTCTGCTAGATCTCTCCGCCTCGAGGGTGATACGCCTGGGTGGAGGTACCTGGATCTGCACATGAAAAACATGCGCAGAAGGGGCATGAGTACACCAGAGCGGTACTCAGTAAGTGCCAAGCCTAACCTCGGTTGGGTAGTGACGAGGAAGGTCAGGGCCCTACTGAGATAAATATACATATAAATAATGAATGACAGGACCATAAGCAGTAAAACTGAGAATCGATAATAAAGATCTACACAGTATAATAATAGTGCAATAACGGAAACAGAGATAAAAGCAACTACAAGGAAATACTCCCTCACAGCAAGATAAATAATCGGGATCTCTTGGTATCCTCAATATACACTCTAGGGATCTCTTGGTATCCCGAGGATCTCTTGGTATCCTCAATACATATGCCAGGGATCTCTTGGTATCCCGAGGATCTGTTGGTATCCTCAATACGCGTGCCAGGGATCTTGGTATCCCGCACCTCAATCCAGACCATAATTACGCACAAGGGATCTCCCGGGATGCCGTCCCGTAGTCCAAATTTAAAAATACACAACAACAGCTCAAGGACATCAAAATAAAAACTATGTCCGTAGTGAGTAAACAGTAAATTCTAGCCTAACATGCTTCACATAATGCAACTAAGGCAGTTTAAGCAAATAGACAATTAATTCAACTAATCATGCTCTTCTAAACTAACACAGGATATATTTGCATGTAGAATAAAGCAAGTAAGGAAGGAACTCCGTTTAAGTACTTAAAGTAAAATCGGATTTTTCAACAATTAGCTCAAGTACGCGCTCGTCACCTCACGTACAAGGCATTCAATTACCAAGTATCATTTCTTAAGGGGAGAAGGTCCCCCACACAAGGTTAGACAAGCCACTTACCTCAAACCGACTCCAAAATCAACTCGAAACCACACGTTTTCCACGAGTGTACGACTCCAAATGGCCCAAATCTATTCAATTCAATTCAATTACATATCGTAAATAACATCTCAAGCAACTGATTCTACTATTTAATTTAAAGCTAAGACGCGGATTTAGGTAAAATGACCAAATTGCCCCTCAGGCCAACGTCTCGGAATCGGATAAATTTTACATTTTCAGAACCCTCGTACTCTCACGAGTCTAACCATACAAAAATATCTCAAATCGGAGGTCAAACACCCACTCAAAACTCAATAACTTGGTCTATGAAGTTTTACCCATCTTTCATTCAAAAATCCGAAATTAAGGAGGAATTCGTGATTAGATTAGTGGGTTTTAAGCATAAGAGAGTAGAGAATTGTTACCCAGTCGTTGCCCTCGAAAACCCCTCGAAATTTCTCCCAAATTCGAGCTCCCAAGCTTGTGTTTTGATAAAAATGGCTAACCTTCGGTTTTGAATTGTTTATAACTGTCCAGTCATTTAATGCATCGCGAACGCGGAAGTAGGCTCGCGCTCGCGAAGAAGAAAAAGAGAAGGCTGAAAAATTGCCCTTCGCGAACGCGGGGGACAGCACGCGAACGCGAAGGTCTGGGCTGATGAAGCTACGCGAACGCTACTGGTGTAGTGCGAACGCGAAGAGTTAATGAGGCTCAACCCTCAGAGCTAAAATAGAGCTATGCGAACGCGGGTGGACTGGTCGCGAACGACAAGGGATAACTGGTCCTCCCCCCAAGATTACACACGCGAACGCATGGAGGAGGACGCGAACGCGAAGAAGAAGAAGGTCAGAGCTACGCGAACGCGAGAGGAGCGTCGCGAACGCGAAGAAGGAATTGGACCTGCAACTGCTGAAGGATTTTCTGCAACTTTTTCACAACTCCAAAATGCTCCTTTGAGCGCCCGAAACACACCCGAGGCCCGCGGGACCTCAACCAAACCTACGGACATATCCCATAACATCATTCAAACTTGTACCAACCCTTAAACCACCTAAAACAACGTCGGAAACTCGAATTAACCAATGATTTAAGCCTAAGAACTTCAAATTCTATCAAAACACGCTTTCGATCAAAAACCTAACCAATCCTCGTCCGAATGACCTGAAATTTTACACACACATCCCAAATGACATGACGGAGCTACTGCAGCTTCCGGAATTCCATTCTGACCCTCGGATCAAAATCTCACTATCGGACCGGAAACTTCAAAAATTCAAACTTCTGCATTTCAAGCCTAAATCAGCTACGGACCTCCAAAACACATTCCGAACACGCTCCCAACCCCGAAATCACCTAACGGAGCTAACGGAACCATCAGATTTCCATTCCGAGGCCGTCTTCACACTGTTCTGACTATGGACTATTTTCCAGCACTCAAAACCGAACGTCCCGGCAAATCAAATTAGCAGAAATAAACTTGGTGAAAACAGTTAATAGGGGATCGGGGCGTAAATTCCAAAAATGACCGGCCGGGTCGTTACATCCTCCCACACTTAAACATTCGTTCGTCCTCGAACAAGCACAAAGTCATACCTAAGGTAGTGAAAAGATGAGGGTACTGGCTACGCATATCCTGCTCGGTCTCCCAGGTCGCCTCCTCGACCGGCTGACCCCGCCACTGAACCTTCACGGACGCAATGTTCTTTGACCTCAGCTTCCTGACCTGCCTGTCCAATATTGCCACTGGCTCCTCAACATAGGATAGATCCTTCCCCAACTAGACTGAGCTGAAATCCAACACGTGCGACGGATCACCGTGATACCTCCGGAGCATCGAAACATGAAATACCGGATGAACCCTTGCCAGGCTGGGAGGTAAGGCAAGCTCATAGGCAACCTCCCCAACTCGCTTCAATATCTCAAAAGGGCCAATAAACCTCGGACTCAGCTTCCCTTTCTTCCCAAATCTCATAACGCCTTTCATAGGCGAAACCCGAAGCAGAACCCGCTCCCCAACCATGTAGGAAACATCACGAACCTTCCGATCCGCGTAACTCTTCTGTCTGGACTGGGCTGTACGGAGTCTATCCTGAATCACCTTGACTCTCTCCAAAGCATCTTGAACCAAATCTGTGCCCAGTAGTCTGGCCTCACCCGCCTCGAACCAACCCACCGGAGATCTACGTCGCCTACCATATAAGGCCTCGTACGGTGCCATCTGAATGCTGGACTGATAGTTGTTATTTTAGGCAAACTCCGCTAATGGAAAGAACTGATCCCAAGATCCTCCAAACTCAATCACACACGCACGGAGCATATCCTCAAGAATCTGAATAGTGCGCTCGGACTGCCCGTCTGTTTGTGGGTGAAATGCTGTGCTCAACTCCACCCGAGTATCCAACTCCTGTTGTACGGCTCTCCAGAACCGCGATGTGAACTGAGTACCTCTGTCTGAAATAATGGAAACTGGATTACCATGTAGACGGACAATCTCCCGGATATAAATCTCCGCCAACCGCTCCGAGGAATAGGTAGTACACACAGGGATAAAATGCGCGGACTTGGTCAGCCGATCCACAATAACCCAAATGGCATCGAACTTCTTCAAAGTCCGTGGGAGTCCAGATACGAAGTCCATGGTGATCTGCTCCCACTTCCACTCCGGAATCTCTATCTGCTGAATCAATCCACCCGGTCTCTGGTGCTCATACTTCACTTGCTGACAATTAAGGCACCGAGCTACAAACCCAACTATATCCCTCTTCATCCGCCTCCACCAGTAGTGCTGCCTCAAATCCTGATACATCTTCGCGGAACCCGGGTGAATGGAATACCTCGAACTGTGGGCCTCCTCTAGAATCAGCTCCCGAAGCCCATCGACACTGGGTACACAAACTCGACCCTGCACCCTCTGTCGATGCCCCTTTTTTTAAAGGCGAAATCGGGTTTACGACATTTGGGCGGATAACTCTATTCCTTTTGGGAATTTGGGTTTTTGAGATTTAGAAGAGTCGCCACCTAATGATTGAGTACATTAGGACACCAAGGAATAAAAAAAAAGAAAAGAACCAGAGAACGGGTAAGGGCTTGAAATTATCCCAGGGGGAAGGTGTTAGGCACCCCCCAAGATCCACTAGTGTGGTTCCCGAACATGCTACAATTTGTGACTTTAAAGCGAATAAACATACAGGACAACTTCGCATAACGATAACAAGTAGGATTTTTTATAAAGGTCAAATAAGCATGCTGAAGTTATAGAATAGATGGTTTCATGCTCGTTTAAAAGAATGTATAAATGCAGAAAAATGAGGGTCAAGTAACGAATGCAAATAATCAGACAAAGAAGTAAAATGGGTGGAAGTTTAAAAAAATGAAAACAGTGCTGGAAATTCCAAAGAGGTTTGGATTAAAGTGAAATACAAAGTTTAAAGAACTGGAAAACTGACGTAAGCACATATGGAGGGAGGAGGATCCTAGGTTTATAAATAACATGGATCATCCACGCAACACCCGGTAACCGAATATACGCATGGTGTTATCGCGTGATCATCATCTCCATGTATACCCTTTCCCACCCCGTTTAAGGTATTAAAGCGCGGAATGGTCTCGTTACTTATTGCATGCTATTACCCTTCCCGATCCTATCAGTCTCGGAGGCATTGAGAATACTAATCCTAAAAGGGAAGGGAATTGGGGCTTTTCAGAGTTTGGAAGGATAAAAAAGTCTAAGGCGACAAGCAAAAACACATAAGCAGTTAGGGGAAGAACACATAGCAATTAAGGCTCAAATAGGCCTCCTCACTTAAAAGAGCAGATTGTATAGCATGACTTCAAATACTGGTTGTGTTCTGGATTAAAAAATTACGTAAAGGGGGTGGCTAATTTATTATACATTTTTAGATAAGGAGTCCGAATTAGGCCTTGTCTGGATGTAGTTTATCAGAATTGACGCAATTAATTACCTAATAGTTTGCCTAAGTGAGGCCTATAGGCATTACATCTAATAGAGCGTACTGATTTTAGGAAAAAGGTTGCTGTTATATAAACGAAAGATCTGCAGATTTTGACGACCTTATGACTGATTTTAGACTCGTAGATGAAATAGACGAAGCTGGTTCAGTTGATTATTCCTACAGGCATGATTTCTAAGCGTAATTGGTTTTAAACAAATACATAAATGCAAGAGTCCTATAGGCATAGTATCTAAAGTGAAGTTGGTTATTTATTAAACCTATGATTGTTTGCCTAATGGCATGTATATGCAGAAGTGCAGAAACCTAAAGTCATGATTTCTATATGCAGGACTTATAGACATAATTTCTTAGATGCAGAAATGAAGAATTTATAGGCATAATTTCTACAATGCAGATGTGCAGAAACCTAAAGTCATGATTTCTATATGCAGAACTTATAGACATAATTTCTAAGATGCAGAAATGCAGAATTTATAGGCATGAGTTTTAAATGTAGAATGCGGAAATTGTAAATAACCTATAGGCAGGTTTTCTACCCTTGGCATGCATTCATCCCCATCCCTTTCCACTAGCCATCCCCAACTGTTATTATAAATTATTACAGACCCAAATGAATCAGAAAAAAGAAAAGTAAAATTACATCAGAAGCTCCAGCTACATCCAAACACCCTAATTCAGACTTCAAAGTCACACAATATGAGATAAACCAACTTCCAGGATCAGATTTCCAAAAGCCTTTCTCATATTTGGGATGTGTCAAAGTTTCCAAGAGTCTCAAAGGGCTCCGGGCAGTGCCTACACCCCAAACACATTGCAAAATTAAGATCATAGTGCAGTGTGGAAATGCCAGCCCTCAAATGTCCAAGTTCAGAGGGAACTCAAGGTCCCAAAGCAAGGCTCATAAGAGAGGGGCAGAACTTAAGGGTCTAAGAATAAGTGTAAGTGCATAGGGGAATTAGGGAAAGCCTTGACAGGCTAGTGGTCATGCCCAGCAATTAGGATACTGGCACACCCCTGACCAACCTGTTAGCCAAACTTAAGAGTTAGGATCCATTGTGGATCAGGTTATAGCCTGGACAGCAATTAGGGTACTGCCAGGCCAAGAACCTTAACTCAAACACATAGAAGGGAGTAGGGGTAAGGATTCACAATAGAAAAGGCAAGGAAGGACATAATTAGCACAAATCACTGAACATAAGCAGTAAAGTAAACAAGGATGCTGAAACTGTGAAGTAAACACATAGGGGTGTGGCAGAAAATTAAATGAAAAACATACTTCAAAGGAAAACAAGTAAGAAAACAGTAGTCTTTGAAAAGCCAAGTTGCAAGCACAACAGTTCCAAAAGGTCTCAAGCAATGCAGAGTATTGAATTCAAATTACTAAGGTAAATATGTGAGTTGAAAGTAAGAAGTTCGAGGTATTGAACTTGAAGTATAGATGCGAAGTATTTGATTGGGAGTGTAGATGTAAAGTTTTTTTTTCTTTTGTTAAAGTGCAGAAGTGCACCCCCTTTTATAGTGAAAAGAGAACCAGTAAGAAAGGTAAAGAAATCATTGGAATCAGTCTCCCTTTGGTTAAGGGATTCTGATTCCAGCGGGTAGAAATTAGTTAAGGAAAGAAATTTTAACTAAAACCTTTAAAAGTAGCACAAAATGGGTAAATACATAGAAGTTATTTAAGGAAACAGTCAATGATATACGGTTTGTGCCAAATATGGCAAGGGAATCAATTAAACAGCCAGGAAACCAAAAATTGCAAGTTCAATTGAATGAACCAAGTCAAGAAAGGTAAAGGAGGTTCAATCGAAGGAAAATCAGTGGCAAATCATTAGCCTTATTAAAGGGATTTCAGAATCAATCACTTAGTTGATAAAAGAAACCTTTTGAAAGAGAAATTTCTCATATATATAAGCACACAGATCAAACAAAGAGAGTCGTTAGGTTATTTAGAAAAAGAGTTCAACACTGAAGGTCTTAGAGTCACAAGCAAAGAGATTCAAGCTTAATTATAGACTCACAGTGAGTCTGAAAGCCTAGGGTCCCAAAGCGGAACCCTAGTACCACTTGTCAAAGAAACCCCAAAACCTAGGGTTTCGAATAGAATCAGAGGTGAGAAAATAATGTCTTTGAAAAAGGCTTAGAAATCTCTTTCAAAGACTTATGAGAGGCAAACATACACAAACAAGCTCAGAAGAAAGAGATGATGCGAGTTTTTAAACAACAGTGGGGAAAAATATACAAACAAAACTCAGTAAAGCGACCAAAATCCAGGATTCAAACACAAACACATATAGCAATGAGTGAGGAAAACAACACAAATTAACATGCGAGCATAAGGATAACAGCAGAAAAAATAGAAGAGTCTTGCATAATAATAAAAAGGAAGAAACAAGAGAGCAAACTCATGCATAATAAGAAGAAAACATACGAGCATAAACACACATAAAAAAAGAACAGGAAAGATCAGAAAATTATTTGAAGAAACCCTTTTCAGAAACCCTAAAATTGAGATTGAACGATTTTAAAGATGAAATTTGGGAAAAACCTTTGAAATGTCAAATAACGCTCAGGCATGTCACGGATCTAAAAGAAATAAGCAAGTACAGAACCTCAAACGGCTTAGAGTTGCAGAGAAAACCCTAGAATGAGAAAGGTCTTGAGGAAAGTCGGATCCTGAGTCGAAAAGACTCATATTGCTTGAACACGCTGGAATAATTGCCGGAAAGGCCATAGATCAACCGATCTGAGAAAGATCTAAAGAGAGCCATTGTGGTCGGGCCCCCAAACTTCGAGTAGCTTAGGTTTAACGGTGAGAGAGAGTGAGCACAGGCCACCCATGGCCTGGAATGCCATGGATTCCGGTGGAAACATGGTATAAACAGGTGGGAGATGATTAGGGTTTCGGAGTGGGCTAGAGAGAGTTTGAGAGATGAAGAGTTCAAAGGCGGCGTATCTGATAGAATGGATTAGAGTTAGGTGGGTTAGGGAATTAAAAAGGAAAGAAAGAATATCGGTCGTTGATCAAAATGATTAACGGCCGGATTTAAAGGGAAGCCGGGTGGGTTTAAAATCGGGTCTGGGGTCGGGTTAAAATGGAATTGGGTTATTTTGATTTGGGGCAGAATTGGGGGTTAAATTTTTGTTAGAATTGAAAGGAAATGAGGCTATAATTGAAATAGAAACGGGCTAGATGTTAAATAGACAATTTTCCCCCTTTTATTTTATAAAATAGTAATAATGATTTTAAAACAAATTAAAAGCACTGAGCTAATTAATAATATATATATATTAATCTACAAACACTGGAAATAATTTTAGAATTGTAAAATGCTATTAATCGTAAAATAGGCTATAATTGCGATTATATGCAATTTAGATTTAAAAATACCAAATAAATTTGTAAAAATATACCTTCATTATATTTTGGTGTAAATATGAGAGTAGAAATAAATCATTCCCCAAAATGATAATTTGGGAATAATTATTGGATTTTGTACTGCTAATAAATTAATATTAAAATCTTAATTAGGGAAAAATACCAAGACTCTTGGGTATGCTTATATATGCATACACATGCCATTTTGAAGGTATTTTGAGTATATAAAAAAATACATAGGAAAAAATTGGGTGTCAACAAATGTCACGACCCAAATTTCTTCCTCCGTGATCTGTCGCGACGGCACCTAGTCTCTACGACTAGGTAAGCCTAACAAATTGCGGAAAAAGAAAATAAAGATACGAAACTAGCAATTTTCGGGTAATAAAATAAAGAAGTTCAAAATGCCGCTCGGCATATACAATATCACTCTCTCAAACTGAACAAAACACTCCCAAAACCAGGAATCTCATGAATCACAAGCTAAAGAAAATACATAGTGTTCTAACTCTAGAAGTCTAGACAAAGGGAAATACAGGGAGTCTATAGCTAAAGGGAGAATAGATAGGGACTTCTAGGTCTGCGGACGCGGCAGATATACCTCGAAGTCTCTAGGTCGCCTCGCCTCACGGATAGTATGGCTGAGCAGAAGAACCTGGATCTGCACACAAAAAACATGTGCAGGAAAGGGCATGAGTACACCACGGCGGTATCCAGTAAGTGCCAAGCCTAACCTCGGTCGAGTAGTGACGAGGAAGGTCAGGCCCTACTAGTTATAAATATAACAAGGTAAAACAATATAAAACGTAACAGTTAATTAAAGATGCTAACAATCAAATAAAGATGAAATCTCATAAAGGAAATAACTTAGTAAGCAGAGATAGTAACAGGGGATCTCCCAGGATAACGTCCCGTAGTCCTAAACATAAATTTGCAGAGGATCTCCCGGGATACCGTCCCGTAGTCCAAAAGTAAATAGCCAGTATAGGGGGATCTCCAGGGATACCGTCTCTTAGTCCCAAATATAAAGGTATAGGGGGATCTCCCGGAATACCGATTCATAGTTCCAGAGTAAACATGCAGGGGGATGTCCCGGGATACCGTCCCGTAGTCCCAAAGTAAACACACAACAGTCTCAAGGAAGAAATCTACAGTTTTATCCATGTTCGTATCAAGAAAACAGGAAAGTTCTAGTCTAAACATGCTACACAGAATCCAAGTAAGTAGTTAAAGCAGAGAAAACAATTAAGTCTTATAAGCATGCTTTCCTAAGCCTAACAAGAAACTTCAAATACAAATATTGCTCAATTAAAAGAAAACACAAATATTTACTTATTGAAAACATGGTTTTTCATCAATACGGCATTCATATAAAACCAGTACTTAAATTCAAAGGGGAGTTCTCCCACACAAGGCTAGGCAAGTCACTTACCTCGAACCAAGCTCAATCAATCCGAAATCACGCTCTTGCCATGAGTATCTAAGTCCTAGTGGCCCAAATTTAATCAAATCAATTTCATAATGTAAATATAACTACAAACAACGAGTTTAGCTAAAGGAATCGAAGCTAAGTCAAGAAAATAGAAAAACGCCCAAAAATCCTCCCCGGGCCCACATCTCGAAATTGGGTAAAAGTTACGGATTATAAATACCCATTCGCTCACCAGTTCACTCATACAAAATCATCCCAATCCGACGTCAATTTCTCACTAAAAACTCATATTTTCCATTGGGGGAGTTTTTTCCCCCATTTCCAAACTTTTACCCTCAAATTCCTTAATTAGATGATAAAACTAACAATAGATTAATGTATTAGAACCAAATTAGAGTTAGAATTCATTACCCAATAGTTCTCCCTCAAAATCTCTCAAGAAATCGCCTTCCACCGAGCTCAAATTCGATTTTTGAAGTTATGAACTCAAACCCTCGATTTCATTCTCTTCTGCCCAGCGATTTCTGCTTCGGCAAGGGGTCTACCACACCTGCAGTCCCGGTTCTGCGGCTTGGGTTCCGCATCTGCGAAAATTAATTAAGTCTCCAGCTTCCGCACCTTTGCTCCTCTCATCGCAGATGCGGTTACGCTTCTGCGGTCTTTAAGCCGTATCTGCGACCATTGGTCTCCAAGCCTAAGACCGCATCTGCGGTCACCAACCTACTTTTGCGGCGCCGCACATGCGGTCCAAACTCTGCATGTGCGAAACCAACATGTTCAGCAAGTTCAGAAATTGCCTAAGTCTAATTCAACTTCCGTTAAGCATCCGAAACTCACCCGAGGCCCCCGGGACCTCAACCAAACATGCCAACCAATCCTTAAAAATCAACGAACTTAGTCCAACCCTCAAAACACATCAAAAACGCTAAAATCACAAATCTCCCTCCAATCCAAGCCTAATGAACTTGAAATCTCAAGAATCCTACAATCGATGCTGAAACTAACCAAACCAAGTCCGACTGACCCCACATTTTGCACACAAGTCACATTCAACACTACGGAGCTATCCCAACTTTCGGAATTGGATTGGGACCCCGATATAAAATTTTCACTATCGATCCGGACACATAAAAAATTCAACTTTCGGCATTTCAAGCCTAAAAAAGCTACGGACCTCCAAAACACAATCCGAACACTCCCCTAAGCTTGAAATCACCCAACGGAGCTAACAGAATCGACGAAATTCCATTCCGAGGCCGTCTTCACACTGTTCTGACTACGGTCCAAATTCTAAAGCTTAAGCTCTCATTTAGGGACTGAGTGTCCCAAAACACTCCGAAACTCAAAACGAATCTTCCTGGCAAACCGCAATAGAAGAAATAAATACGGGGAAAGCAGTTAATAGGGGATCTTGGCGTAAATTCTCAAAACGGCCGGCCGGGTCGTTACATCCTCCCCCTCTTAAAACATTCGTTCGTCCTCGTACGAGCATAGAGACATACCTGAAGTGGTGAATAGATGAGGGTAACGACTGCTCTTATCGTACTCGGTCTCCCAAGTCGCCTCCTCGGCCGGCTGACCCCGCGACTGAACCTTTACTAATACAATACTCTTTGACCTCAGCTTTCGAACCTGCCTGTCCAATATAGCCACTAGCTCCTCAACATAAGATGGATCCTTGTCCAACTGGACTGAACTGAAATCCAACACGTGTGACGGATCATCGTGATACCTCTGGAGCATCGAAACATGAAATACCGGATGAACTCCTGCCAAGCTAGGAGGTAAGGCAAGCTCATGAGCAACCTCCCCAACACGTCGCAATACCTCAAATGGGCCAATAAACCTCGAAATCAGTTTCCCCTTCTTCCCAAATCTCATAACGCCCTTCATAGGAGAAACTCGAAGACAGACCTGCTCTCCAACCATGAATGAAACATCGCAAACCTTCTGGTCCGCATAACTCTTCTGTCTGGATTGGGTTGTGCGAAGTCTATCCTATATCACCTTAGTTTTCTCCAAAGCGTCCTGAACAAAGTCTGTGCCCAATAATCTAGCCTCGCCCGGCTCAAACCAACCTACCGGGGATCTACACCGCCTACCACACAAAGCCTCATATGGTTCCATCTGAATGTTGGACTGATAATTGTTGTTGTACGCAAACTCCGCCAGTGGAAAGAAGTAATCCCAAGAACCTCCAAAATCCATCATACACGCATGAAGCATATCCTCAAGAATCTGAATAGTGAGCTCGGACTGTCCGTTCGTCTGGGTGTGAAATGCTATGCTTAACTCCACCCGAGTACTCAACTCATGCTGTACGACCCTCCAAAATCGTGATGTTAACTGAGTACCTCTATCTGAAATGATGGAAACTGGAATACCAGTTAGATGAAAAATCTCTCGGATGTAAATCTCAACCAACCGCTATAAAGAATAGGTAGAATACACATGGATGACGTGTGCGAACTTGGTCAGCCGATCCACAATCACCCATATTGCATCGAACTTCCTCAAGGTCCATGGAAGTCCAACTACGAAGTCCATGGTGATCCGCTCCCACTTTCATTCCGGAATCTCTATCGGCTGAAGCAAGCCACCCGGTCTCTGGTGCTCATACTTTACCTGCTGACAATTCAGGCACCGAGTTACAAACCCAACTATATCCTTTTTCATCCCCCTCCACCAATAGTGCTGCCTCAAATCCTGGTATATCTTCATGGCACACGGATGGATGGAATACCGCGAACTGTGAGCCTCCTATAGAATCAACTCCCGAAGCCCATGAACATTGGGCACACATTTCTGACCCTGCATCCTCAATACCCCGTCATCACCAATGGTCACATCTCTGGCATCGCCATGCAGAACCTTGTCCTTGAAGACAAGCAAATAAGGGTCATCATACTGACGCTCTCTGATACGATAAAACAAGGAAGACCGAGATACCACACAAGCAAGGACCCGACTAGGCTCCGAAAGATCCAATCTCATAAACTGGCTGGCTAAGGCCTAAACATCCATCGCCATGGGCCTCTCTGCTACTGGTAGATAAGCCAAACTCCCCAAACTCTATGCTTGGCGACTCAAAGCATCGGCCACCACATTGGCCTTGCCCGGGTGATACTAGATAGTGATATGATACTCCTTCAGCAGCTCTCGCCACCTCCTCTGGCGCAAATTAAGGTCCTTCTGCTTGAATAGATGCTTCAAACTCCGGTGATCATTATAGATCTCACAAGGAACACCATATAAATAATGACGCCAGATATTCAAGGCGTGAACAACAACAGCTAACTCGAGATCATGGACAGGATAATTCTTCTCATTCACAGTTTTCTGGACCCGTAGGCAATCACCCTACCATCTTGCATCAATACCTCTTCAAGACCAATCATCGAGGCATCACAATAGTTAGTATAAGACCCTAAACTTGTAGGCAATATGAAGACTAGGGCTGTAGTCAAAGTTGTCTTGAGCTTTTAAAAGCCCTCCTCACACTCCTCCGTCCACCTGAACGGAGCACCCTTCTGGGTTAGCCTAGTCATAGGTGCTGCAACAACCAAAAATCCCTCAACGAACCGACGGTAATAACCCGACAAGCCAACAAAACTACGGATCCCTGTAGCTGAGGATGGTCTTGGCCTACTCTGCACTGCTTCCACTTTCTTCGGATCCACCTTGATCCCCTCACTAGATTCTACATTATCCAAGTATGCCACGAAATCCAACGAAAACTCACATTTCGAGAACTTCGCATATAACTTCTTTTCCGTCAAAGTCTAAAGCACTGTCCTCAGGTGTTGCTCATGATCTTCCCGACTCCGGGAGAATACCAGAATGTCATCAATAAAGACAATGACGAACGGGTCAAGATATGGCCCGAATACACAATGCATCAGATGCATGAATGCTGCTGGGGCATTGGTCAGCCCAAATGACATAACAAGGAACTTGTAATGACCATACCGAGTCCTGAAAGCAGTCTTCGGGATATCTGCCTCCCGAATTATCAACTGATGATAATCTGAACGCAAGTCAATCTTAGAAAACACACGAGCACCCTGTAACTTATCAAACAGGTCATCAATACAAGGTAAAGGATACCGGTTCTTCATTGTAACTTTGTTCAACTGGAGATAATCAATGCACATACGCATAAAACTATCCTTCTTCTTTACAAACAGGATAGGAGCACCCCATGGTGACACACTGGGCCGAATAAAACCCTTATCAAACAATTCCTGCAACTCTTCCTTCAACTCAAGAGGAGCCATACGGTAAGGAGGAATAGAAATGAGCCGAGTGTCCGGCAACAGATCAATGCCAAAATCAATATCTCTGTCGGGCGGTGTACCTAGAAGATCAGCTGGAAACACATTAGAGAAATCCCGTACTACTGGGACAGAATCAACTGTAGGGGTATCAATACTAACATCTCTCACATATGCTAGATACGCGTCACACCCCTTCTCAACCATTCGCTGAGCTTTAAGAAATGAAATAACTCTATTGGAAGTGTGATCTAAGGTACCTCTCTACTCTACTTGAGGTATACCTGGCATAGCCAGCATCACGGTTTTCACTTGACAATTAAGAATAGAATAATGGGGTGACAACCAGTCCATGCCCAAGATAACATCAAAATCTACCATGCTAAAAAATAACAAATCGGCTCTGGTATCAAAACCACTAAGAGCAATCAAACACGACCGATAAACGTGGTCCACAACAAGAGAATCTGCCACAGGAGTAGAAACATAAACTAGGGAACTCAAAGAATCCCGAGATACGCCCAAATGCGGGTCAAAATAAGAGGACACATAAGAATAAGTGGAGCTTGGATCGAATAGAACCGATGCATCTCTATGACATACCGGAACAATACCTGTGATGACAGAATTGTAGGCAACAACCTCAGTACGAGCAGTAAGGGATAGTATCTAGCCTGACCTCCCCCTCTAGGGTTACCTCTACCTCCCCAACCTCTACCTCTAGCTGGCTGGGCAAGTGGGGTATCAACTGGTGTTGCAATCATAGCCTGGGAACTCTGCGGAGCACCTTGTGGCTAAGAAGTCTGTGGAGGTGCACCCCTCTTAAGTCTAGGGCAATCCCTCACCATATGGCGTGTATCGCCAGACTCAGTACAAGCTCTAGGAAGACGTGGCGGCTGTTACTGGCTCGGGCCAGGTCTGCTGGACTGACCACTGAAAGCACCCCGTGCAGGAAGTGCACTAGATACTGGAGGTGCATAATAAGGCTCCTGAGGTCTAGAAGGAGCTGGAATACTACTGGCTGCTGGAAGAGCTGAATGAACGGGGCGGCTCATATTACCCCTACCATGACGAACTGCAGCTAGGGCACGGGCACCAGAATAATGGTTTGACTTTTGAGACCTCTTGGCCTCTCTCTCCTCTCTATCCCGAGCATGCATGCCCTCTACTCTCCTGGCAATGCTCACCACCTACTGATAAGAAATATCCATTTTAGACTCCCGGTCCATGCAAGATCTGATGCTGGGAATAAGCCCCTCAATAAACCGGTGAGCTCTCTCGCGAACCGTAGAAACCAAGGCCGGTACATTCCTAGCCAAATCACTGAAACGGATATCATACTCCAAAACCGTCATAGAACCCTAGTGCAAATGCTCAAACTCCGCACGCCGTACGTCCCTGAGGCTTTGAGGGACATACTCCCTCAAGAACATATCTGAAAACTGAGTCCATGTAATGGAAGCTCCCTCAGCTGGACTATCCAACTCAAAAGTAGGACACCACTAATAGGCTGCTCCTCGAAGCTGGAAACCCCACTCGATCCTGATATACCCATAGTGCGGAGGATACGGTGGAACTCCTCTAGAAATCCCTAAACATCCTCCGATGCTAGAACACTAAATGTAGGAGGCTAGTACTTCTTGAACCTCTGAAGCCTCCACTGCTCCTCCTCTAAAGCTACTGCCCTATCTTCGGGCTGAACTAGAACTACAGGTAGTACCGGTATAATCTCTGGGACCTGATCAACATGCCCTTGCTGCTCAGGAGTGCATGTGGTGGGAGTCTGTGCTCCTCCCTCGGCCTGAGATGTGGCTGCAGCAAGGGGAAGCAACCCTACCTAAGCTAGAGTGGTGTACATTATCATGAACTGTGCAATGGTCTCGGGGAGAGTTGGAGTAGTAGTAGCAGTAGGCGTATCAGGCGACTGGGCTACGGCTGGAGCTGCTGGTGGCTCCTCTATAGCAGCTCGTGCGGGTGCTTTGGCTGCACCACGTGCGCGTCCTCGGCCTCTACCCCGACCCCGACCTCTGACGGCTCTAGCAGGGGGTGCGGGTGCTTGGTCATCTCGAGTAGAGGGTGTCCTCACCATCTGTGATAGAATAGAAGACAGAGTTTTAGAACTTTGATAACAAAAATCTCGCACGACAAGGAAATCAAATGAAGTGGAATTTTCCTAACAATTACATAGCCTCTCGTAAATAAGCACAGACGTCTCCGTATCGATACGCGAGACTATAATAAACCGGTTTGTGATTCATGACTCCTATGAACCTAGAGCTCTGATACCAACTTGTCACGACCCTAATTCTCCCTTTGTGAAATATCGTGACGGCACCTAGTCTCTACGACTAGGTAAGCCTAACAAATTGCGGAAAAATGAAATAAAGATAGGAAACTAGCAATTTTCGGGTAGCAAAATAAAGAAGCTTAAAATGCCGCTCAGCATATACAATATCGCTCTCTCAAACTTAACAAAACACTCCCAAAACCTGGAATCTCATGAATCGCAAGCTAAAGAAAATACATAGTGTTCTAACTCCAGAAGTCTAGACAAAAAGAAATACATGAAGTCTATAGCTAAAGCGAGAACAGAGAGGGACTTCTAGGTCTGCGGATGCGGCAGATATACCTTGAAGTCTCTGGGTCGCCTCGCTTCATAGATAGTATGGCTGAGCAGATGAACTTGGATCTGCATACGAAAAACATGTGCAGAAAAGGGCATAAGTACGGCGGTACCTAGTAAGTGCTAAGCCTAACCTCGGTCGAGTAGTGACGAGGAAGGTCAGGGCCCTACTGGTTATAAATATAACAAATTAAAATAGTATAAAATGTAACAGTGTAATTAAAGAAGCTAACAGCCCAATAAAGATGAAATCTCAGAAAGGAAATAACTCAGTAAGCAGAGAGAGTAACAAGGGATCTCCCAGGAAAATGTCCCGTAGTCCCAAACATAAATGTGCAGAGGATCTCCCGGGATACTGTCCCATAGTCCAAAAGTAAATAGCTAGTACAGGGGGATCTCGCGGGATACCGTCCCGTAGTGCCAAATATAAAGGTGCAGGGGGATCTCCCAGAATACCGATCTGTAGTCCCAAAGTAAACACACAGAGGGATGTCCTGGGATACCGTCCCGTAGTCCCAAAGTAAACACACAACAGTCTCAAAGAAGAAATCTACAATTCTATCCATGTTCGTATCAAGAAAACAGGAAAGTTCTACTCTAAACATGCTACACAGAATCCAAGTAAGCAGTTAAAGGAGAGAAAACAATTAAGTCACATAAGCATGCTTTCCTAAGCCTAACAGAAAATTTCAAACACAAATATTGCTCAATTAAAAGAAAACACGGATATTTACTTATTAAAAATGGGGGTTTTCATCAATTAGCATGTGTACGCACTCGTCACCTCACGTACACGGCATTCATATAACAACAATACCAAAATTCTAAGGGGAGTTCCCCCACACAAGGTTAGGCAAACCACTTACCTCGCACCAAGATCAATTAATCCGAAATCACGCTCATGCCACGAGTATCCAACTCCGAGTTGCCCAAATCTAATCAAATCAATTTCATAGTGTTAATATTACTACAAACAACGAGTTTAGCTAAAGGAATCGAAGCTAAGTAAAGAATATAAAAATGCCCAAAAATCCTCCCCGGGCCCACGTCTCGGAATTGGGTAAAAATTACGGATTATGAACACCCATTCACTCACGAGTTCACTCGTACAAAAATCATCCCAATCCGACGTCAAATTCTCACTAAAAACTCAGATTTTCCATTGGGGGACTTTTTCCACAATTTCCAAACTTTTACCCTCGAATTCCTTAATTAGATGATAAAACTAACAATAGATTAATGTATTAGAACCAAATTAGAGTTAGAATTCATTACCCAATAGTTCTCCTTGAAAATCTCTCAAGAAATCGCCTTCTACCGAGCTCCAATTCGATTTTAGAAGTTATGAACTCAAACCCTCGATTTTATTCTTTTCTGCCTAATGATTTCCGCTTCTGGGAGGGGTCCACCGCACCTGCGGTCCCGCTTCTGCGGTTGGGGTTCTGCATCTGCGGAAATTCATTAAGTCTCCAGCTTCCCCACCTGCGCTCCTCTCATCGCAGATGCGGTTACGCTTCTGCGGTTTTTGAGCCGCATCTGCGACCATTGGTCTCCATGCCTCAGACCGCATATGCAGTCACCAACCCGCTTCTGCGGTGCCGCACCTGCGGTCCAAACTCCACAGGCGCAAAACCAACAGGTTCAACAAGTTCATAAATTGCCTAAGTCCAATTCAACTTCCGTTAAGCATCTGAAACTCACCCGAGGTCGCCGGGACCTCAACCAAACATGCCAACCAATCCTAAAATATCATACGAACTTAGTCCAACACTCAAAACATATCAAACAAAGCTAAAATCACGAATCTCCCTCCAATAGGAGCCTAATGAACTTGAAATCTCAAGAATCCTACATACGATGCCGTAATCAACCAAACCATGTCTGATTGACCCGAAATTTTGCACACAAGTCACATTGAACACTACGGAACTATCCCAACTTTCGCAATCGGATTTTGACCCCGATATCAAATTTGGCTATCGATCTAGAAACTTCAAAAATCAACTTTCGGCATTTCAAGCCTAAATAAGCTACGGACCTCCAAAACACAATCCGAACATGCCCCTATGCCCGAAACCACCCAACGGAGCTAACAGAATTGACGCAATTCTATTCTGAGGCCTTTTTCACACTGTTCCGACTACGATCCAAATTCTATAACTTCAGATCTCATTTTGGGACTAAGTGTCCCAAAGCACTCGGAATCTCAAAACGAATCTTCCCGGCAAACCTCAATAGCAGAAATAAGCACGAAGAAAGCAGTTAATAGGAGATCGGGGTGTAAATTCTCAAAACGGCCGGCCGGGTCGTTACAGTAAATGTGCATTTAATAACATAGAATTAACCATGTGTACTAAAGTACTGTTTTTCCTTTCCTCCAATCCATTTTGTTGTGGTGTATAAGGTGCACTTGTTTGATGTATTATTCTATGCTCTTCAAAGAAATTACTAAATTCAGTAGGAAAGTATTCTCCTCCTCTATCACTTCGTATAATTTTTATTTTCTTACTCTTGATTTTCCACGACTGACTTATATTCCTTAAACTTTTGAAATGCTTCATCTTTTGTTCTAAGTAGGTAAACATATGTGAATCTAGAGAAATCATCTATAAAAGTGACGAAGTATTTTTTACCTCCTCTAGTTAATGCTCTATTTAATTCACATAAGTCAGAATGCACTAAGTGTAATAATTCTGTAAATCTTTCAACTTCACGAAATGGTTTCTTAGTCATTTTCGCATGTAAACATATTTCACACTTTCTTCCAGGTTCAGTTTTACAAGTGATATTACCATTTTTAGACATATAATTTAAAGAACCAAAATTTAAATGGCCTAATCTAGCATGCCATTAATAAGAATTTGACACAACGGTATACGCAGAAGCATAATTTATTGTATTAACACTTAATTTTAACATGCCATCACAACAGTTCCCTTTTCCTTCAAACGGACCACTCTTAGACACAATTACATGATATGACTCAATTACAATTTTGAAACCTCTCTTAGAAAGTAAACTAGCAAAAATCAAATTCTTCATAATTACAGGAACATGGAACACGTTCAGAAGAGTCAGCTTCTGCCCAGATGTAAAGTTAATTTCAATTGTTCCTTTCCCTGCAACTTTGGCTGTAACATGGTTGCCCATCACCACCTTTTCAAAATCTTTAACTTTTGAATATGTCTTGAACATATTCTTGTCGTGACAGACATGAATTGTTGCACCAGAATCCAACCATCAGTCCAGATTCTTTGTGGTTGTTGCAACCATATTCAACTCTTTAACCATCTCAATTGGTATAGCGGAAATCATAGCCACTAGCCCTTGTGAAGAACTTTCACATCGCATTTGCCGGGGCTGAATCCCCTTTCTTGAGCGATCGCCTTCGTTTATTGGCAGAACGCCTTGATGTTGAGGGGTTGAAGGCTAGATTGGTGGCCAAAGGATACACACAAAAGTATTGAGTCGAACCGGGGGAAATGAAAGTAAGAACCATGCGCATGGATGAAAGAGCGCGCTTTGAGGGAAGAGGGGAAGAAAGACTATAGAAAGGCCACTATGCTTACCTTCTCTGAATTTCTTGAGTTTCCAGATTTTCCAACATCTCCTGAATGGAAATTTATTCCTCCTTTCTTAAACTTGTAGTCCCGAATCTTATGGCCTTTCTTTCCACAATGATAACAACTCACATTGTTTTTCTTTTTTATTAAGAGACTTCTTTGAAACTTTCAAATTTTTATTTTCATTTCCACACTTATTCTGACTAACAGTATTAACCGTAGACTAGAGGCATGAACAATTTCAGCACGAGCTCGAGTCTCATTTGCAATTTGAAGATGAGTTCGGAATTGTTTTATAGTTAATTTATCAGTAGAATGCAAGATTTTCTTTTTGTAGTTATTCTAGGAAGAAGGCAATTTCGAGAGAATCGCACCTATTTGAAGTGCATAAGGGATTTCTACTTCAAGATCACTTAGTTTTGAAACTAAGATTTGTAACTCGTGAATCTGATCCATTATATGCTTTGTATCTAGCATCTTAAATTCGAAATACTGCAAAGATAAGAAATTTCGATACCTCGTTTCTCGTTTCATATGCAGTCTGCAACGCCGTCCAGGTTTCCCTTAGAGATCTTAAATTGGAGTACAAATCATACAATCGATCAGTCAAAGTATTCAGAATATGACCTTGGCAGAGCAATTCATCTTCTTCTCGCTTCTTCCTCTCTATTTTGATCGCATCAGTATCCTCCGGGGTAGGTTCTGGTAGTGCATCCAACAATAGATCAAGGACATAAAAGATTTTCAGCGCAGTGAGTAAGAAGATCATCTTGTGCTTCCAACGAGTGAAGTTTTATCCATCAAAGTGATCTAATTTGGAGTACAAATCATACAATCGATCAGTCAAAGTATTCAGAATATGACCTTGGCAGAGCAATTCATCTTCTTCTCGCTTCTTCCTCTCTATAATGTCTAGAGCCTTCAACAAAAGAGTCCAGCCAAGACAGTTTACACCAGGGCAGCTGGTGTTAAAGAAGATTTTTCCGTATCAAGATGAAGCCAAAGGGAAATTCTCCCAACTGGCAAGGTCCCTACATGGTTCACCGGGTTCTAACAGGAGGAGCCCTCATACTTGCAGAAATGGATGAAGAAGTCTGGCCAAAGCCGATCAATTCAGATGTAGTGAAGCGATACTATGTGTAGCCATTTATGATTTCTTTATGATGTAATTTGAACTACGCCTGACATGATTCCCGTTTAAAAGGGAATACGTAGGCAGCCCTATGGTTCGGTCACAATCAATAAATTTTATTTCCCCGCCATTGG
>NC_031996.1:31525566-31542476 GCF_001879085.1 Nicotiana attenuata | reverse complement strand
CAAGTTGAGTAACGAAGTATCTATCTTGTGCTTCCAACGAGTGAAGTTTATCCATCAAAGTGATCTAATTTGGAGTACAAATCATACAATCGATCAGTCAAAGTATTCAGAATATGACCTTGGCAGAGCAATTCATCTTCTTCTCGCTTCTTCCTCTCTATTTTGATCGCATCAGTATCCTCCGGGGTAGGTTCTGGTAGTGCATCCAACAATAGATCAAGGACATAAAAGATTTTCAGCGCAGTGAGTAAGAAGATCATCTTGTGCTTCCAACGAGTGAAGTTTTATCCATCAAAGTGATCTAATTTGATTAAGTCTTTCGGATTCTCAACAGTAGCCAATAATTTCTCCATAGCATAAATAACTCTTGAAAATTGTTAGAAAAGATAGGTAAGTAACAGAGAACTAAAGGCTTTGAGGCGTTAAAGATCACTATCATTCAAGAGTTATTGCCTGTATATACTTTTACGGATTACAAGCAATTCTCTATCAGGATACAACAAAGCCTGAAACATACGTGCAGATTGAATACTATACTTCTTGGATGTCTTCCGTATTTATAGATAAGAAAGTGAGACTTTTCTGAAGAGTTGCCCCTTTTCACGAATAGCCATAACTTTTCTGTTAATTCAAAATTTAGATTTAAATTCAAATTTTAAATAACAAGAAGCTGTTTCAAAATAAAATACGAAAATAAGATCTTTATTTAAAGATCCGACCCGACCCGTGCCCAAACTCCTTGTCCAAGTCATTTAGATATATAATTGTAATTATTAAGTATTAAGTATATATATTTAAATACACATATCCTTCTAAATATGTCAATTATTCATTTTATTGGACTTAATGGGCTAAGCTTTATAAAGCCAACTAAATGACTTGTGGCCATCGATGTGGGACTCCCACATACTTACAAACTGCGCTAACACTTTCCTTCCATTTTTTTCCCTTCTTTCACAGTATAAGCCAAAGGACTCAAGACTACAGGAAGTTCGGTTTGAAGATTTAAGATGTCACTGCTTTATTAAACACTTAAATGATTCATACATGTACGTACAAGACATATCCGATATTCAATGGTATGCCTCATTCATTTGTCACCACATAAGCGAACAACTCAACCTGTGAAAATGCTGGTATTACCGAACAAGTAAAATAATACCAGTAGCAACATAACTAATGCATATGAATAGGAGCATGACAAAAAAGTCAAATTTTGAATAATTCCAGCAAAGGAATCTGGCTAAATATCGGTCATGCATCAGTCAGCAAAATTAAAGATTATTGACCAAAAACAAGTGTAAAAACAAACCTGCTACTGGTTTATTCATGGTTCTACTAAGTTCTAACGTATCCGCTTGAGTGAAAAGCGTAGAATGCTAGAAATGGGATAGTGGACCCTCAGTAAGAAACTATGCTTTGTGTAATTATGGAAAAGTTTCCATTCAATTGGGAACTAAGAGAAGAAGAATGGGAACTCCGTCGAATATTCCATGAATACCGTGGCAAAGGATGACAAGTTTTTTTGCAGCTGCGCTCATTCTGTCATGACTCATGTGTTTGGGATATATATTATTAACCAGGAGTTTGTATATATGTCATGACACGAAATCCCAACCGTGAGGTTGTGAGGCGCGTAACATCCACTTGCTAAGCAAGCCAGCGTTAGCTAATTAATTAATCATTTTTAGCAATTTTGTTTACCCCAAAATCCGAGTAACAATTAAACTTATATTGTGGTTTTAAAGATATGTGATTTAATCCAATACCGACTGATAAACAAGGAGTTAAATATCTAAATTGAAGAAATAAAGCAAGTCAACTAGTATGCAAGCCAAGTCTCGACCTCTAGCTATGACAGCCTCGAGGTGGGCTAGTAAGAACAGTAAACTATAAGGCAACTCTTATGAACAGTAAGCAAGAAAGTGATAAGTGTATATTCTCTTGTTGATTTATCGTCTGTTAATGAACGGGCTCCCCTTTATATAATAGGGGAATCGTAAATAAGGTACACTTCTAATTATAGTATGGAATCTAATTAGACAGTTGTCGAACCGCTAAGGAAGAATCAATTCCGGAATTTATGCCGTGATTTTCGGGCCGTTGCGGGAATCTCACTCTTTCTGTTATTGAACCATAACGATATTATCTCGAAATTGGCCTTCTTCCGACCTCGAATTAAAGTTATTGACCTCGACCTCGATATTGGAAAGGAGCCTCGACCCCGAGCTTGGCGTCCTGACCTCTCGACGTGGTATCACATTTTCCATTGGAGAACGAAATCGGGTAGCCCCGATTTTCACCGTATAAAAATTTATAAACAGAACATTAACAATACGAAACTGAAATAATCTGAAATAGATGTGATAAATACAAACGTAGCATACCCTAAACATATCCCAGAAATTCGGAGTTAACAAATACATGATAACTAGAATATTACATATATTGTCTGAAATAAAGTACAATTGTCTAAAGCTAGATATATAGTAATACATGATAGAAGGGGAATTTAAGGACTGTAAATGTCGAGCAACTCTACCTCAAGTCTTTAGTAGCAGTCGGATCCGAGCAGTCTCCGCTGTGCGCTGTTAGGACCAACATCGAAATCTGCACAAGAAGTGCAGAAGTGTAGCGTGACTACAAACGACCTCATGTACAATGTAAGTACCGAGTTTAACCTCGACGAAATGGTGACGAGGCTATTGGAAGACACTCACAATAAACATGTACGAATAAAAATAACAGAATGCAGAAATATAACTAAAGTACTAAACTCATAAAAATAAATCTAAAGGTCAACTACTAGAGTTCCCTAGAATAACATAATCTCAAATATCACATCACAATACCGAGATAGAATCTACAACTACAAACAACTACAATACATCAAACATTGTTACGACGCGCAACCCAATCCCAGCACTTAACACAATAATTATTGCGGCGTGCATTTAACATAATAACTGTTGCGGCGTGCAACATGATCCCAATATCATATCATACAATTATCTGTTGCGGTGTGCAACCCAATCCCAATATTAGTTTATTTTGATACTGTTGCGGCGTGCAACCCGATCCCAATATCAACTCACTAACATAAAAAACTCAACACAACCAGTTACGAAAATCTCAACACGAAAGGAGAATAAAGCGTACAGAACATCAAGGAACTACATTACAACGGAGGATAATCAATACCTCGTATTTGTAATTCTCTACTAATCACCAATACAAGAATAGCTAAAGACCTCACAGAAATCGAAATAACATAGTAATGTGCAACAAGTAATGTAAAGTCAATGAAAGCAAGTTAAACATGAAGTGGTGATGTTATACAATTAATACAGGTAGGAACATATAGCAGGTAAGCAGATATAGAGCAAGAAATGAATAAATCAAAATATATGACAAGTAAATAACAGGTAACAAGTGAAGCAAGGATAACAAGTAAGATCACATAGCAATCAAAACATATAACAAGAGATAACATGGAATAAGTGATGACATAAAGGTAAATAGCTCAATCCCGCATGCCTTAAACCTATGACGACGCATATACACTCATCACCTAGCATATACTCCATTTCTCCACATAATTCACATAACAAATAGACCAACAAGTTCAAATTCCCTCAAGTCAAAGTTAGACATGGCACTTACCTCTTTGTGCAACAAATTCAATAATCAACAACGGCTTTTGCTTTCGAACAAGCCTCCAAATCAACCAAATATAACCAAATATCATTCAAACAATTCAAAATATGCATTAGACACTACCCACGAATGAAAAAGGTTCAATCAATGATGAAATTGAAAAAGCAACAAAAGTCAACCCGAAACACACTTGGTCAAAATCCGAGATTCAGACCAAAACCCTATTACCCATTCACCCCGAGTTCAATTATGTGATTTGTTTTGAAATCTGACATCAATTTGAGGTATAAATCTCAATTTAAAAAATTCCTAATTTCTATCCAAAATTCCTAATTCCTAACATGAAAATTCTTTTAATTAATGTTAAAAAATCATGAAAAGTAGTTGGGAATTAATAGAAAATGGATTAAAGTTGCTTAATAATGAATTTCGAAAGAAAAAGTCCTTCAAAAATCGCATCTAGAGTGTTTGGGGTTGCGATATGGTGTGAAATAAGCTAATCCCTGATTTTCCCCTCCTGTTCGCAATTGCGAAGCCCGCATTTGTGAATAGTGATCGCAAAAGCGACTAGGGCAAAAGTCATGCAAACGTCGCAAATGCGATAAAAACCTCGAATTTGTGTAGGAAACTCCCCTTGCAAATGCGTGCCAAGTTTCAAAAGTGCGAAGATGCCCCATTCAGCAAGGTATCGCAAGTGCGATCCCAGGATCACAAAAGCGACCCCAGACCTCATCGAAAAAGCGAACATTTATTCATAAATGCAGAACCCCAGTCCACATCTCCTAATTTGAAAATGTGATCGTGTGAACGCAAATGCGAGGCTCGCAAATGCGAGTCTAACCTCACAAATGCGAGCCTAACCTCGCAATTGCGAGATCTGCAACAGGCACTAGCAACTGAAATGCACCAGCAGTTGAATAAATGCCCAAACTCATTAGCAACACAACTGAAACCCACCCGAGCCCCTTGGGCTTTAAACAAAATATGCACACAAGTGTAATAATATTTGATAAATTTGCTTGCTACCTTAAAGCATCAAAATAACATCAAATAACATGAATCGATCATCAAAACTCATGATTTTCAACTTAAAAACTCATTTTTATAATTTTTCACATAACGCGCTGAAATGCACTCGGGTCACCTCTTACGCCAACCAAATGTGCATATCTGTAAAAAAAAATATCAAACGAACTTACTAGAATTGTCAGAACACCGATCCAAGATCGTTTACAAAGAATAATATCCGTGAGCAACTCAAGTCCCATTTTAAGCCTAAAATCACTTTTTCTTCATATTTTTACATAAAACTTTTTGAAGAATGACACGGATCATGCACGCAAACCAAGAAGCAACAAATGGAGGTAATAGAGGTCTCAAAATATGGAAATAAAGGCTAGTACTCAAAACGACCTATCGAGACGTCACAATATAGTATTTCTTCAGAAATAAAAGGTTATTCAATTTTAAGAAGGTTTTATGTAACGACCCGACCGGTCGTTTTGAGCATTTACACCTTGATCGCCAGTTCCCGGGCATGACTTGCCCCGTGTTATGCATTATGACTGATGTAGATCGTTGGTTTTGGTTTTCAGGGGAATCAGGATGAAATTTGAAGGAACAGTCTCAGTTGAAAACTTCGAATTTGAAAGGTTTGACCAAGAGTTGACTTATTTGTATATGAGCTCGGATCGGAGTTTTTATGATTTGGTTAGCTACGTTAGGTGATTTGTGACTTAGGAGCGTGATCGAAATTGGTTTTGGAGGTCTGGTGTAGAATTAGGCTTGAATTGGCGAAGTTAGTACTTTGGCAAACTCCGGTTAATAGGTGAGATTTTGATCCGAGGGTCGAAATGGGGTTCCGAGAGTTGTTGTAGCTTCGTTAAGTGATTTGGGATGTGTGTGTAAAGTTTCAGGTCATTCGGACGTCGTTTGGTTGGGTTTTTGATCGAATGCGTGTTTCGGAAGATTTAGAAGAACTTGGGCTTGAATCCAATGTAATTTGAGGGTTTTGGTGTTATTTGTGGTGTTTTGATGATTGGAGCAAGTTTGAATGATGTTTTAGGATGGGTTGGCATTTTTGGTTGAGGTCCCGGGGGCCTCGGGGTGATTTCGGATGGCCATCGGGATGATTTTTGGACTTGGTGAAATTCTGATGTTGTTGGTATCTGGTGTTTCCGCATCTGCGGAGGAAGGGCTGCATATGCGGTTTCGCAGATGCGAGAGGTAGGTTCGCAGGTGCGAGTTCTTGGAAGGTTGGCTGTTTCTGCAGGTGCGGGCTTGGGGCTGCATCTGCGATGCCGCAGATGCGGTAGAAGAGCCGCAGAAGCGAAAGGGCGAAGCCTGGGTGTTTCGGCAGAAGCGGACAAGTGTCCGCAGAAGCGGAAGTCGCAGAAGCGACATTTTGATCGCAGAAGCGGTTTCTGCTGGACAGGAATATTTAATTCATCTTCGCGAAATTTTGGGAGAGTAACATATTTTACTTCGGACTTGGAGAGTTTTTTTGGGCGATTTTGAAGAGGGCTTCAAGGGCTTTGATCAGGTATAAACTCTTGGACTTAAAAACATGATTCTCTGGTGTAAATGCATGGGTTAGAGCTGAAAACTTAAGAAATTAAAGGTCAAAAATGGTGGTTTAGGGCTTGAACCTAAGAGAGCTTAAACTAGGGATGACATCGCGGGCCTATCTTCAGGCGCGCGACAATAGGAGGATAAATCTCCCTAACCGGTAAGACTGTGGGAGTCTCATAACCACAGGCCACCTACTTTGGTATACGGGTACGTGGAGTGTGCGTTCCGCCACCTGCTTGGGAAGTAGCTGGCACAATTGGAAATGCATTGGCCTGAGCAAAACATCGATCAACCAAACCATATGGACCAAAGCATCCTAAATAGCTAGTTAACAAATAGTCCCTGGGGACCCCGAGCAGGAACCTCCGACTAAACATAATCACCAGCCTGCTCCTCAACATGAGCTCTTGGTGGCTTCACAACATCTGCAAGACCTGGGCTCTAGCTGCGGTGCGTATTACACCCTTGTCTCTGCTTTGTCCGCAGCCTCTCACGACATTGGCCTGGTACCGGCGCCTACTCAGCTAAACCAAATGATTACATCCTCACCATCTATGAAAGAATAGAAAAGCAACGATTTAGACTTAAGGATAAACAGATTTGCACGACAAAGAATGAAAGAAATAAAAGTTTTCCAATTAGCTCTCTAGCCTCTTGAAGATATGTACACACGTCTCCGTACCGATCCGCAAAACTCTACTAGACTTTCTCACAACTCATGAGACCTAAGCAACCTAGTGCTTTCATTCCAATTTCATGACCAAAAATCCAATCAGAGTCGTGATGGCGCCTAACACCACTTTCTAGGCAAGCCAACATTTAATATTCCGAAATAAACTTCAATAGCAGTAAGAAAGAGTGTCAAAAGAGGAATAAGATAAATAAATGTAGTAAAATAGCGATACAACTTAAATACCTTCACAAAACCTGGTGTTAGTGAGTACATGAGCTCTATAGAATAATAAGTACAACGGTCTGAATAACGATACAATACGGTCTAAAGAACATAAATAGTAATAAGAAAAGTAGGCAAAAAGACTTCAAGGCCCGCAAAAGGAACATCAAAGCAACTTTGAAATCTCCAATAGGTATTGATACGGCTCTTTAGCAATCGACTCTATCAGTTGCACTTGGATCTTCACACAAAGTGCAGAGTGTAGTATGAGTATAATTGACCTCATAAACTCTGTAAGCCTAACCTTAGATTGAAGATACTAACGAGATTGGCAAAGGCCACTACTCATATTCAATCAGCCAACAATAACACTATCAGCATGATGATAATAGAAAAAACAAAAGCAGCTCAAAAGTCGCATGTTCAACGTAATCACATTAATAGGAAAATAGGCAGAATTTCAAAACAATCAGTTAAGGCATCAATTTCGATACATAAAGTATCAATTAGCATGAGAAATATACGACTCGATGCCTGTATTACAACTACCCATGCCAAAATCAACAACTTCATAGTTAAATCATCAAAGAAAGCATAGTCTACGGGTACCTGGAATTAACTACCTCACTAAGCACATACCAAGTGCCTTCACTCACAAGACCCAAAGTAACATGGGTTATTACCTGACTTCGGAGGGGTGGATCCTAAACCAAGCAATGATTCGATCAAAAGTCAATGATCATCATAACTTATCTTGAACGGCCTGGCGCACACGACCCCTCTGTATTAATGCCACTCAGCCCAATATGGTACTTGGCTTAGGCGTCACCTACATATCAATGTAACTACTGTTCTATGACCTTAGTTCTATTATTAATTCGCTCAAATCTCAATACGCCAACGTCTCACAGTATTAGAAATAAATATATCGCACAAATTATGCCAATGTACCACAAATTTACTCAAACCCGTGTCACACAAGTAAGGACACCAGAGACATGAGAAAAAAATTGTAAGAAATATATGAGATGGTGATATGGCACACAGATATAATATCATGACTAAGAAAATATAACTACAATCAAGGCAAACAGCTCAACATAGCAAAATTGCCCTATCATGTCTGAAATGGATAAGCAAATAGCCTAGGCATGATTTCAAGCATGGATAATAGCCCAAGTAGTCATACAAGTAGAGAAATATGGTAACAAGCAGGAATGATAGCAAAACAAGGAATATAATAGCCTAAGGTCTACATGGATCATGAATAACCAATGTGTATATGTTGCCACCAAACGCACACGCAAGTATACGTGATCGACAGGTAAAATAAGATTGTAAGTCAAGATATCGTATCCACAGAGACTTGTGATTAACTATCTACTAAATTAAACGCAAATAATTAATCTATTCAAGCAAATCCGAATGTATGAATATTTAACTAAAACTAATCTAGAGTAAAAGCCTAATAGATTAAAGGAAATAATTTGGCAAAATTAGACATGCATTTAATGATAGACGATATTCTAGAGCTATGGGTTAGCTAACAATTCCGTTGAGTTTTTTCACTTGCTAATTAATTTATCTTGTTTATTGGTTGACAGGGTTAATATTACTTATAGTATTCTCGCAAAGTACTACTCGCCTACAAGCTAACCTAATGCATATATTCCTGTGGAATTAGTATTAACAAGAACCCATTAATAATTCCTGTGTAATAACCAAGCAAGGCGATTAGGTATATCCCTATCGTAAACGTAAATCTATTCCCCGATGCTCAGGTTCAAGATCTTGCTCTACTTAATCTTATATGCAACCTAGAATTCCCTCTCCCGAGTTCAATTCAAGATTCGTAGATAGTATTCAATTGGTGATCAAGCAATCAAATAATTAAGCGCAAGATTGAATAAATAAGCCAATATGATAACATAACAAGAACAAATCAAGTTTCAAACTACATGTCATACCCACTACTCTAGAACTAATGAACTATAAAGTTAAAGGAAGAGAAAAGAAGAAAAACTAGTTAGAAGCCTCTTCAAGCATGGTTTTCGTTCTCCTCTCCAAAAGTGGCATATTCTCCTCCTAAACTATGTTAGATCCCCAACAAATTAGATTAGAACCCATTTCATACGAGTTGGGAGCGTGTAGGGCCAAAATAACCTGACCCATACGAAATAGGAAAAATCTCGCATGAAGGGTCTAGGCCAGTGCGTCACGCTGGCCTTGGCACTAAAACCAGTATGTTTTCAACTTCAATTTTAATTCTTTTCTTTCAGCTGCATTTTCCTTTCCTTTTTGTCTTACACTTGGGGGGACAAACACCAAAGGGTGTCTCCCCTTTGTCTTCTTATTTTATATTCTTTTATTTTCCTTCTTTTTTTCTTTCGCGTTTTATTTAACTTTGCTCCAAATCTTTCATCTTCACACAACTTTGTTCCTATAGTTGAAATGTAATATTAAGCATAAAGTAATATAATTAATACTCAAAATATGATCAAAAGTACTAGAATTTGAGGCAACAATGTTCAAATATATGTATTTTTGGCCGAATATCAACACCCCACACTTCGACTGGAGTTCGTCCTCGAGTAAGCAATAAAATCACTCTCATTAAATCAATCGTAGAAACACCACCATTTTGGTTGATACTAAAAATTAGGCCCTATAGTACCTCAAACCTTCAAATATATACTTCCTGATCATCGTGCAAGATATACAAGTCACAAACAAATAACAAACTTCTAACCTTCTAACCTCAAAGAGAGACTCTAACTCACCAAATTTAAGATCGCTCACCTACTCTATCAAATAAAGCTAATAACATCACATATCTATCATAAAACAAGTTCCCTCACAAGAATAAATAGTCCAAATACTCAAATCAAAAAATGAATTTAATTTAAGGACTTAGCATCAAAGAACAAATCTCCCACTCACAAACCACTTTACATGTATGCACAAAGAAACATAGATTTGTCCATTATGTACATCTCTACTAATTAAGTATACTCAAATAGAATCAACTAGGAATAACAGGTTGTAATATTAGCCAAGTGACGGGTAGGAGAACTATATAATAGTGGCTTATACTTCCCTAAACACTTTGCATTTTTAGACTCCATCACCCATTATTTTCATCTCTTAATTCTATTTATTAGCTCTCTCTTCATCTATACTTCGCAAGTATTTCCCTCATATCAAGCAATTTCATATTTTTTTTCAAAAGCAAATTGTTTCTTTTTTCATTTTTGTAATGTCACATATTCTTTTCAAGAGGGCATTTTCAAAACTTTTCAACTATTGTTAGTCATCATTTTTGACTTAATCATCCCTTTCCTCAAATTTATCAATTAATATCACAGTATAAGCAACAACGCTCAAGGAAGCAAGGTGCAAAAACTAGGGATTCAACAAAAGAATCAAAGAAAAAATACGGCTTAAAAAAAGGCTACATGCTCAAAGGGCTAACTAGTAGTACATTATCTGAAAAGACTAAATTTCATAAGACTTATCAAAGAAAGTCTATTATCATCTTCTAAACAGAGCAATACTTTTATTTCGCTTCAATAAAATGCAGGGCAAGTACTAAACTAAGGTGCAAAACATGGAATATATGTAAGAAATCCTCACTCCACATGGCACCAGTATAAATCAAAATGGATCAAGTCTACTCTAAGATAGACAGGATCATAGCGAACAACAAAATAAGAACAAGCTACATACGAAGTCACAACCCTAAGCTTAGGTGTCAGAAAGTCTGCTATTTTATTCAATACTCAAGCACTCAGAGGAAAGTACTACTCAAGCACTGGACTAAATGTGCTAGTATCAAACAAGTCACAAAAGTTTTTCTTATCCATCTTTTACAACTCCTAAAACAAAGAAAAAAAATAATCTAATCCTAAAAATAATTTTTTTTACCCGGTTCATGTTACATCCCCTGGAAAAAAACCAATGCACAAAAAAAACCAAGGGGGATTATTACCTAATTAAAACTAACTAGAAAAAAAGAAAATATTTTTGATTTTTTTTTTTGTATATTTATCCCTCAAGAAAGCTGTCCAAAAGATCATCATCGAAAAGTCCAAAATTTTCGAATTTGTTTTTTCAATTTTCGTTTTTCTTAAAAACATTTTTTTCTTTTCAAAAACTAGGGCACTAGGAAAGAGTACAACAACTAAGCTAGGATAACACAGAAAATCACCCAGACAACCTCCTCACCCAACACTTAAAATTGTGCAATGTCCTCAACGCATACAATTGTGAGCATGTGATTTTTGCCTCGCACGAATTACTCCTACAGATTTCTTAGATTTAGGATTTTTCTTTTAATTGTTTAATTTGTAGGAATTAATTGCATAATTTTCATGTTTATTTGCATTTTACTGTATTTTTTTTTATTTAACATGAATTCATAAAAAATACAAAAATACGCATTGCATTTGCATTTAGGATTTAATTCTATATGTTTTAGATTAATTAGTAATTAGGGTTTTACAAAAATACAAAAAAATCACAAAAAATGATTTATTTAATTTTAGCTTTGAATTTTGTTCAGTTGTCACTTAAATTGGTTTTTAATTAATTTGTGTTGGTTATTAATTAGAGCTTAATATAGTTGGGTAGGTTAATTTAGTTTTTAGAGTTAATTTAGATTTTTGTTTTAATTTGAAAAGAAAAAGAAAAGAAAAATGGTTCCTTAATAAAAGACCCGAATTTGGGCCAAATACACCCCAAGCCCAAACCTTTGCACATCTGAACCCGTCCAAACCCAGTCCAATCTCACCCGGTCCAGTCCCCAGATCATTAAAACGACGTCGTTTGGGCTCATTCAATCAGGACCGTCGAGGTTTCTTGATCGGACGGTCCTGAAGCCCACGTCGTTTAATATATAAATGTCCGAACATAGCCACCCCCCCAGAACCCCCTGCCTCACCATCTCTCACAAACCCCTGATATCGCCGGCGTAGCACCACCACATCCCCGCCGTCACCCCACCGTCTACCACCGTCCCTCCGCCGGCCGGAAATCGCCGCCGCCGGCGGCGAAGCTCCAATGGGCCAAAATTTCACCACAAACTTCATCTTCCCTCCTCTTTCCAACCCCCATAACCATCCCCCTCTAATCACAACCATCTTCTCGAATTATTAATTCGAAAATTCCGGTCAATCACTACTTATCCCAAACCCGGCAAAAATAACACACAACTCCCTCTCCCTCCCTCATCACTAATCACGACCATATTCCCTCTCGAATCAAACCCAGAAGCTTCGAATATGTGTTTGAAAATTCGGGTCTCAAAACACAAGGTCATCCAAATGACTCCAAATCTTCCCACACAGTCTCCTTGTCCTCCCTTTCACAAATCCTGTGATTATTTTCTTTCAAAGTTCACCAGGCCGTCTTCAATTTCACATCTAGGGTTTTCAAGTTTTTCAACTCGTCTGGAGTTCCAATTAATTTGGAATTGTAGTTAAGTTATAGCGTTTGTTTTTTTGACAAAATGAACCTATAACATTAATTTAAATTTCAACGATTAAAGTTTTGAAGTACTGAAACTCAGTGAGTTTCTTCCTCTTGATTGAATTTTTGTTTTCTTGTTTGAATTAATCTGCTTCATAGCCTCTAATTTTCTAGTTAATTTGTTTCTTGATTTAAGTGACTTAGGCCGCATAATATTTTGATTTTTAGTTTTGTCTTATTTTGGTTATGATATTGTTGGTTTATTCAATGGTTAAGTTCCCTTAATTTTTACTTTAATTAAATAGTTTTAGGTTTGGCTTATTTTTCTGACGTAGTCTCCTTAGCAAGTACATTTCGATTCTATTATGCCATTTATTGTGACGCCTGCCTTTTGATTACATGATTGTTTGTTGATATGAATTTTACTGTTAGATAATGGTTCATTACAATCACGGTTCAATTTCAAGTGATTAGTCTTAGTTAGTTTAAGTTAGTATAGGTGATTGGATATAGTTGATTAGAGTTAGTGTTAGTAATTTTAGGTTGAATTCAAGGGTAGCTTAGACATTTAGGATTGGATAGCACATGGTAGTTGAAACTAGAATCTTCTAGGACCTTTCAAAGTAGGACTTCAGTGTAATTTCAGTAATTGTAGTGTATTAACTTGTGACACAAGTCAGGAAACAAGGGGTTAAATGAGTAAATAAAGAGGGACTGGAATGAAAACAAAAAAATCTGAGGGCTGCCCATTAGTTTGCCTATATAAGGCAGTCACCTCTGCCTTGAAAAACAAGTTTGGATCAGCCAAAAATTCCCCCAAAAAATAGGTCTAAGTTTTCTAAAGCTAATCTGAATTTCAAAGTAAAATCCAGATCCGAAGCTCTTTCTTTCATCTTAGAAAAATCAAAAAAAAATACAGAAAAGTCACAAAAAAAAAATACAAAACAACTGTTCTATTGAAGTCCAGTGGATTAATTGAATAGTTCTGCCTGAAATCACTACTGTTTGATTGCTGGAGGTCGAGGTTTGATTTGGTTTGCTATTTCGAGTCAATTTGGAGTGACATTAAGGCTGTTTGGTTGATTTTAAATACTGGATCTCACTTGCACTTAAATCTGGGCTGTGTATTTGCTGGTAGATGGTCTATTGATCTGCTGTGTTTGAGCTATTGCTGATCTTTCCCTCTTCATTTTTGTCAAATTCCAGGTACATGCCCAGCCTTGAGTGATATATTGAGACTGTAATCAACTTGTGCGGAGGCTTGTTGTATTTTGGCCTAATGATATGTGAAACTGTTTATGAGTATTCTATTCTCCTGTTGTTCGATTATTAATACTTAGTCGAACTGTAAATTGGTTTGTAATTGAACTATGGACTGTTTAACATGATAGGGATTTGGATTATGAGTTTGGTTATTAAGTTAGTTTGAGGATTAAGCTTTGGATTGATATAGGGAGAAATCAAGTTATAGGCCTCTGTTAGTTCGCATAATCAGTTATACATCATGCCTGTGTTAAAATAGTTCCAAAACAAGCGAATTCAGCATTTAATTTACAGCCTTGTCAATTGATGATCTGGGAAATATCTAATAGTGGCTTCAGTTTTAATTATCCAAGTTTAAAATCATAGAGATAAACCGGAATTGAATGATCGCAATTAAAATCAGTATGCTCCTGAATGTGAATAATGTGTAGTCACTTTGTCCTTTAATACAGTCAAGTATCTAGTTTGTATGTTAAAGCATAAAATTTCAGGATACTGAAATCTTCCTATGTTAATTGAGGACTCGAGAGTCGCTGGGAATTGTTCAACCGTTACTCCTTAGTCCAAATGGAATTGGGCCTACAATGACACGGCCCAATTTTCGTGGTATCGGGTCCACGTCTGGGTAGTGTTCATGCATTAAACCTGTATAGGGCCAAGTTTGAAAGCCCAAAATTGTTAGAAGTTAAAACCCCCTTTAAAAAATTATACTAGGGATATGGGAATTAATTTGCAATATGAATTTAGGTTTTCGAGTTAGGTAGCAAATTTAAATTAAGAGGCTTTCCTCTTGTTTAAATTCGGACTTGAGCTTGAGGCCCGAATTTCATAATGCTAATTAATTAGGCCTTTAGAGACAAAATAAATAGAAAATCTTAGTTTGCTTTAAGTTGGCCTTTAAATAAAAATGAGATGAGCCTCGCCAAACAAAACACGTAAATTTGCGGGGCCCTCGTTGAATACTTTGTTAAAAATGTATTAGAAATTGGGCAAGCCATTTTAGCAAATTTCCATGGCTTCCCGCAAAGGTATCAACACACTAGTTGCTTTAAGCGCGAATTTTAATAATATTACTTTCCTAAACTTGGGTGCGCATTTCATGCAATCCAAATCCAAATCCCAAAACGTTGAATAAGAGGTGTCAAAGATCCGGGTGCATCTCATGTGACGTGATCTAAAAACACGCTCTTAAACGGCGTTCACTTTTATAAAAATAACGAGAAGCGGTAAATAATTTATAAAATTGCACTATAGGTTTGAATATGTATAAAATCAGATTTTTAGCCATTTATAATAATTTAAGCGACCGTGCTAGAACCACGGGATCCGGGGGTGCCTAACACCTTCCCTCGGGTCAACAGAATTCCTTATTCAGAATTTCTGGTTTGCATACTCCAATTGGGAAGTCGAAATTTTCCTCGATTTGGGATTTAAGTTAAACCGGTGACTTGGGACACCGAAAGCCAATCCTATCCCAAGTGGCGACTCTAAAAATAAATAAATAATCCCATTTCGAATAATGTCACTTTAAATGGAAAAACTCCCTTATACATTTATCCTTCGGGGTAGGTGCGTAAAAAAGGAGGTGTGACAGCTCTGGCGACTCTGCTGGGGACGCGAACCCAGAATTTCGATTCAGGGTTCAAGAATTCGAGCTTAGTTCAATTGTTATATTTGGCTTTATCTGATTTTTCTACATGTTCCATACTATATGTTCTAAATGTTTTACCGCTTTGATATTTGTTGAAATTGTATATATAAACTGTCGTGAATCCCTTCCTCTTTCTGAGTCTTCGACATCATGGAGAAGGGTGCACTTCGTGTAGCTTCTCTTCTATTTAGAGTCTTTTCCCATTTAGAACGAGGTTTGGATAAGTTGCTAAGCTGGCGGAGCTTCTGTATCCCCTGTACGCTGCCTCCCCCTCGGCTCGAGTTGTCCGCTCGGGTAAGCCAGGTCTAGACCAATAAACCTAGGGTTAAACCTAGAAGAACAAAGCCTCATGCCGGATCCCTAGTAGGACGCTTGTTTGCATCATGTGCATTTGACTTAGGGGACTCAACACAGGGGTTGGGTCCGTCTAGGACAGGTGACCTGAAATAAATTGACCATCCTGATGCATCTTACGTGCTACTTGCGCATTTATTTGCTCGGCTTTGCATGTTGACCGGCTTGTCTAAATGAGTGAATTATGAAAATAAAAGTGTGAGGACTAAGTGAGGGTGACCATTTGTTTTGAAAAAACCACAATGCCCAAATAGTACCGAAATGCTGCCGGATTTTGAAAAATGAAAAAAAAAGACAAAAAAAAACAGGAAAATATTTGAAAACATAGAAAAGAAAAATTGTTGTTCAAAATAGTTTTGATTTTGGCAAATCTGCCCGAACTACGCTGGTTTGATTCTCACCGGATGTGAGATACGTAGGCAACCCTCATCGGGTCCAACTTCCCTTTTCGCAAAAACAGCCAAAAAATGTCAAAATTTTAATTTTAGTCACAAATAAGTCAGGTGGTGCCATTCTTGCTTAAAATAAGCCGAATATCCCCAAAAGGACGCCGGAAGGCCGTTTTTGCAAGAATAGCCACCCTGAGTCATTTAAATGGTTTGCGGGTACACCCTTAAAATCTTCCTCCCGAAAGTGTTGAAAGGCTGTATTTGCAAATCCAAGTCCTTATTTTCTAAATAAAGAATTTTGCACAAATAGCCCTTTTTAAATAAGTCATTAAATTCCCCTAAATAAATGTGCAGGATGAATTCAAGTGACATCGAAACCTTCTCAGTCCTGAGCGAGATCCCTTTGAAACTCCATATGTGGTGCCATGACTTGGGAAAAGGAAGCAGAGATACTGTGGTTAAAATCCTGGGCGGTCTTGTAGATTTATTGAAAATCAGACCAAGGAAAGATGTCATTGAGGCACTGATTCCATTTTGGGACCCGACCCGTAATGTATTTCGTTTTTCAGATTTTGAACTCACGCCCACATTGGAAGAATTAAGCCGGATATGCCGGTCTCAACGGGAACCTCCGCGGTAGATACCCTTTGGCCCCACGCCGGTA
>NC_031996.1:31518531-31524989 GCF_001879085.1 Nicotiana attenuata | reverse complement strand
TTGGCCCAGGAGAATGAAGCTTCAAGGCCCAAAATTCAACAACTGAAATTAGATGCAAGGAATCGAGAAAGAAGTCTATCCGACGAGAGATTGATAAGAGGGTTGAAGAAACAAGTCCTGGACTGTCAGGAAGAATTGGAAAAATCCGAGGGAAGCATGGCAAAACTTCGGGCTCAATGGGCCAAGAAGATCGAGGAAAGGGCCCAGTTTGTACAGCAAATGAAGAAAAACTATGAGGGAACCATCGCCAACATGAAAAGAAAAATGAACACTCTTGAAGAAAAGGCAGCCCGTCGGGAGAAAGAGTTACAGGCCGAGAGGGAACAATGCTATGAATTAATCGCCGATATGGAAAAGGAAGTAAAATTGTTACAGGATCTTCATTTCCAGGATTCTCAGGTGCTAGAGGCTCGCACTAAACAGATAAGCCGCCTACTCCAAGAGAAAGGTCAAATCAGGGAGAGAATCAGAAACATTGCCAACTACATTGTCATGAAGTGTCAGGCCGGCGAACGGATGGGTCGTACCACATTCTTTGCCTCCGTAATGATATTTGTTCGCCAGGTTATGAACGATCTAGATCAGTTGCAAAAGGGTCTTGCACGCAGGCCCGCGGCGATGCCGAGTGATGCCCCGCGGGCCCCAGGATTTGAAGCTTTGATGTACTCCTAAAAATCGAGTCTGCAGTTTTCGCGTTTGGTTTTTGTACTTTCTATTTCCAAGAAAAGAAAAACAAATAGTCTAGTAGCTTTGTAATTACATTCGTTATTAATGAAAATTTGAAAATTCCCAAAACAAATTGTTTCTTTATTTCTTGCATCTAGGTTTGCATTTATGTGCAAGAACTACGCTTGGTCTGATTCATGCGGGGTCATGATACGTAGGCAATCTCCATAGGATTCGACCGTATCCCCTAAAAATAAAATACGAGGGAAGGAAATAAAAGAAAAACAAGAGAGGAAAAGAAACGCAAAAGAGAAAATAAGGAATCGAGAGAAAAACCATGGCAGAAGAACAGGGAAAAGCAAAAAATGAAAAAAAAATGAAACAAAAGAGGGAAAATGAGAGAAAAAATAGAAAGAGAAAGAAAAGCAAGAAAAACAAAGAGTGGAAATCAAAAGAAGGGAAAATAGAAAAGAAAAGCCGGGATGACGCATGCAACCAGTGCAAACATGTAGACAACCGTTTAACTGTATAGGTGCATCACACCCCAATGTGCGGTTACCTATCTGTTACTTGTCTCAAACTAACCGTGTGTTGCTGATTCCAGCCTAGCTTTTAGAAACGGTGGTTGGTTGTGGTAAGCTGGCATCGCATCAATACTTTACCAGATCGAAAGGAAGTGTGGAAATGTATACAGAAATGACTTTGCCCGCAGTCCCCATCTCTGAAGATAGCCCCATCTCGGGGGTCCCAGCCTCTGAATCTTTTACAGCTGAAGAAAATCGGATCTTGCGCCTGCGACTGATGGAAATGTGGGATGCTTGGAATAATGTAAAGGAACCCCCAAGCAATATTCCCGAATTCCCAGAGTTATTCCCTAGAGCTAGAGGTGCTACTACGGTCCCTATCAGTCACCCCCCTACCCCTTTTGGGCAACCTACCATGACCGCTCATTTCGTTGGAATGCCTTCTGAGGTTCGCCCCCAGGTGTTCCCAGTGGGAGCGGTTCCTAATATCTTCACTGCTCCACCATGTCCTGCTACAACACAACCTTCGCTGCCAAGGCCTGCCTTTGATCCCTCAGCATTCACATTCCAAAACCCTGTATTTCCGTCAGATCCTCCTCAATATCCCACATATAATTACTCTCAGCCACCCCCATTCGAGCTTACACCAGGGCAGGACAAAACCCCCAAAGACCCAGAGCAGGATGAAATGGCAAAGAGAATGAGAAGCCTCGAGCAGAGCTTGAAAAACATGCAAGGATTGAGCGGGCAAAAGAGTGTCTCATACACGGATCTATGTATGTTCCCTCATGTACACTTGCCGTCAGGGTTCAAAACACCAAAATTTGAGAAGTATGACGGACACGGTGACCCCATCGCTCACCTAAAGAAGTATTGCAATCAGTTATGGGGGGCCGGTGGCAAAGAAGAGCTGTTGATGGCATATTTTGGAGAAAGCTTGGTTGGTATCGCTTCAGAATGGTACATGGATCAAGATGCCTCGCGTTGGCATATTTGGGATGATCTGGCCCGAGACTTTGTTCGACAATTTCAGTACAACATAGACATCGCGCCGGACAGGAACTCTTTGCCAAATCTTAAGAAGAAGCCTTCAGAAAGCTTCCATGAATATGCAATTAAGTGGCGCGAACAGGCGTCGAGAGTGAAACCTCCAATGGATGAGGTAGAGATGGTCACTGTTTTCCTCCAAGCCCAGGAAGCAGACTATTTTCAGAATATGATGTCCGCCATGGGTAAACCTTTCGCCGAGGCAATAAAAATCGGAGAGATGGTAGAGAATGGGTTAAAAACGGGTAGAATCTTGAGCCAGTCAGCCATAAGGGCCACCTCCCAAGCCATCCAAGGCGGGTCTGGAGGAATGGCCAAAGGCAGAAAGAAAGAAGAAACAGTGATGGTGGCATCGGAGGGAAGAAGGTATCGGGCTCCTAGACCGGTGTTCTCTGAAAGAACCCCTCAACACTACTACCCTCATACTGGTATGGCCTATGCTCCTGCACCTTATGCGGTCATGAATGCACAACCCTTCGGCCGACCGCAACCACAAGCTAACCGAAATCCACCTCCATTCCAAAGAAATCAACCTCCTTACCAGAACCAATATAATCCCCGACCACCGCAGAATAACTTTCGTCCTCGAGAACCTCCCAGGAGACCAAATTTTACGCCAATCGGTGAACCCTATTCCAGTTTGTTCCCGAAACTCGTCCAGATGAATTTGCTGCAGCCTATTCCCCAAAACAGGCAGAACCCAGAATCTTCAGCTTATCAACGAGGGGTCCATTGTGCTTACCATTCAGGAGCCGAAGGGCATAGTACTGATAACTGCTGGACATTGAAGAAGGCTGTGGAAGATTTGATTGAACAAGGGAAAATAGTGTTGAGGGATGAAGAAGCCCCGAATGTGACTAATAACCCGTTGCCCGCTCACAACAATGGGCCGGTAATCGGTATGATTTGTGAAGACAGGGAGTTTGATCCGGCTTTGAAAGCCATAGTTGCTATTGCCGATGCAGAAAAGAAGCCCAAGTTACTCCCGAAGCAAGGAAAAGGGGAGAAGGAGAATAAAACTGTCAAAACTGAACTTGAAAAGAAACCTGAGACAAAAGTAGAAATGGACTCTCTTAAGAATGGAATTCTCTATGTTCCGCGAGGACGCCAAGAAAAACCATTGGTTGTCACTATTCCGAGGAGAGCTGAGGTAAAAGGGGAAACACCAATATATGTACCAAAAGGAGCCTATGTGGTACGGGGGACAATTAAACCGCCTCGGCTGAGTGAGCCAGTGGTTATTGGACGCGTACCATAGAAGCCAATGACCGACCCCTCTGCGGTGCCATGGAACTACCAGCAAACAGTGGTCACATACAAGGGCAAAGAAATTTCGGGGGAACTTCCAGGGAAGAACTCTGTTGAGAAATATTCGAATGTGCAGGAAGTGAACAATACCGCTCGAAAGCGTTTTCCGTCCAAGAGGCCAGTGAGTGCTGAAGAAGCAGAAGCCTTATTCCAGAAAATGAAGATGCCTGATTATGAGACAGTGGATCAATTAAGAAAGTACCCTGAACAGGTGTCCCTGCTCTCATTGGTGACAAAATCCTCCGAACATCAGAAGATCTTGATGAAAACTTTGAATGAGGCATACGTGCCAATTGAAACTTCAGTCGAGCAGCTCGAAAGGATGGCAGAAAGGTTTTTTGCCATCAACCAACTCTCTTTTAGTAAGAATGACTTGCCTCCTGAAGGCGCAGCCCACAACAAAGCCTTGCATCTGACCGTCAAGTGCGAGGGTTACTATGTCAAACGAGTCATGGTGGATGGAGGATCGGGGGTTGACATCTGCCCACTCTCCACATTGCAGAGGATGGAGATCGGGACAGAAAAGATTCGCCCGAATAATGTTTGTGTAAGGGCTTTTGATGGTATTAAGAGGGATACCATCGGTGAAATCGACCTGATATTGACCATAGGTCCGGTAGACTTCGAGGTGACCTTCCAGGTGTTGGACATGGATACATCTTACAACTTCCTTCTGGGGAGGCCCTGGATCCATGCTGCAGGAGCTGTGCCCTCCACTCTCCACCAAATGGTAAAATTCGAGTATGAAGGTCAGGAAATCGTGGTCCACGGAGAAGACGAGCAATCTATCTATTGTGATCCATCTATCCCATGTTTGGAGGCAAGGGAAGGAAGTGAGCATATTGTTTATCAAGCCTTTGAGATTGTGGTAGCAGATCAGCACGAGGAAGGAAATCCTTGTCCTCAGCCTTTCCCGTCTAACGCTTCAATCATGGTGGCCAGAGAAATGATTAGACATGGTTTCAGGCCAGGAAAAGGGTTGGGAAAAGCCTTACAAGGAATATCTGAGCCAGTAACTCTACCCGCAACAGAAAAGTTCTTCGGAGTAGGCTTCCACCCTACCCCAGATGATGAGAAATGGGCTGAAGAAAGAAAGAAAGAAGGATGGGTTCTGCCACAGCCATTGCCATATCTCTACGATACTTTTGTCAAGACTAAGTATGGCAAAGAAAAGGATGATGAGTTGTTCACAGTTCAGGAAATCGAAGACATATGTGGAGCTATGAGAGAAATGCTTTATGAAACCAACATGGTTCAGCTAGGAGAAGGGACTAGCACCGCTGAAATGCTCTATGTGGGGCCAGATGCTAAACTCAAAAACTGGAAGGCTACGCCATTCCCGATTAGGCGGGAGTCCCGGTAGACTAGCCCTGCCACCTTTTCTACATCTCGAGTTATTTCAGGGTGTAGCTCGGGTGTCTTTTTAGTTCCATGTCTTTTAAATTCCTGAATGTAAACCCTGTTATCTTTCCATTTCCAAGAAATGAAATCAATATTTCATCGTCCATCTTTCTTTTCTTTCTAATTTTGGTTGTTTTTCCTTTTTCATCTTTTCTTTTCAGTTATAATAATGCAGCTTTAAATAACATGACATGCTTGCGGACTCCATGCCCAGACTCAAACACGCTGTTTAAATGTGAAATAATGAATCAAGAACCGGAATATGATGAGGAAGAGGCTTTTAGGGAGATAAACCGAGAATTGGAACAATTTGAGAACAAACCTAAGCCAAACCTGAATGACACTGAACCGATTAATTTGGGAACGGCCGAAGAAATAAGGGAAACCAAAATAAGCATTCACACAGATCAACACACTCGAGATGCAATAATCCAGCTCTTGTTCGAATTTAAAGATGTGTTTGCTTGGTCGTATGACGACATGCCAGGACTAAGTATGGACCTAGTGGTGCACAAATTGCCGATCTACCCCGATTGTCCTCCAGTACAACAAAAGCAAAGGAAGTTCAAAACTGATATCAGTGATAAGATCAAAGAAGAAGTCACAAAATAGTTGAAGGCGGGGGTAATTCGAGTGGTCCGATATACCACGTGGTTGGCCAATGTGGTTCCAGTACCAAAGAAAGACGGGAAAACCCGGGTGTGTGTAGATTATCGAGATTTGAACAGGGCAAGTCCCAAAGATAATTTCCCGTTACCTAACATTCACATCCTTGTTGATAACTGCGCCAAACATGAAATACAGTCTTTCGTGGATTGTTACGCAGGATATCACCAAGTGTTGATGGATGAAGAGGATGCCGAAAAGACAACTTTCACTACACCATGGGGAACCTACTATTATCGGGTCATGCCGTTTGGGCTGAAGAATGCTGGGGCAACTTATATGAGGGCCATGACCACCATCTTCCACGATATGATGCATCAAGAAATAGAGGTGTATGTGGATGATGTAATCGTTAAGTCACGAACTCAGAGCGATCACGTTCGAGATTTGAGAAAGTTCTTTGAACGGTTGCGCAAGTATGATCTGAAGTTGAATCCAGCTAAATGTGCTTTCGGAGTCCCATCGGGCAAGCTCTTGGGTTTCATAGTCAGCAGGAGAGGTATTGAGTTGGATCCAACAAAGATAAAGGCCATTCGAGATTTACCTCCTCCAAGAACTAAGAAGGAGGTGATGAGTTTATTGGGCAGGTTAAACTATATCAGTCGGTTCATCGCTCAATTGACTACCACCTGTGAGCCCATATTCAAGTTATTGAAGAAAGATGCGGCTATCAAGTGGACGTCCGAATGTCAAGAGGCCTTCGATAAAATCAAGGAATATTTGTCAAATCCTCCAGTATTGGTCCCACCAGAGCAGGGACGACCTCTCTTCTTGTATCTGACAGTGTTGGAAAATTCTTTTGGCTGTGTCCTCGGGCAGCATGACATAACCGGAAGGAAGGAGCAG
>NC_031996.1:31511257-31513835 GCF_001879085.1 Nicotiana attenuata | reverse complement strand
AGTGTGAATAATTCAAATATTAAATGGTCCGATTAGTTATTAGTTAATTAGGTTGCTTATTTGTTCCGTCCATGAGGCACTGAATTAGTATTTGGCCTTAATTCTAGTAGTTAGTTTAGTTCTACATGTTCAATAGATGTTTTAATTCAGTAGTATACAATTTAAATCCCTTTTAAATCTATTTTAATAAGATTTTAGTTTGTTCACATTGGCTTTTATCTGTTCTGTTTTTCTGGAATTAATTTGGGTTGATTCATGAGTTTGTTTGTTAGCTGTTAATCCAATAATAGTGTAATTTGATATTGGTTTTGAGTTGGCTTAGTGATTGGTTATACCTGCTGAAAGATTAATGGGGATAGTAATTTAAAAGGGGTTTCAGGGGTAGTATAGGCATGAAAAAGGGTAATTTTATTAGAAATAGTAATTTCAGAATTAATACAAGGGTAGTTTAGGGATTTCAATCATGAAAAATCAGAATAGAACCCCCTAGGACTTTCTAGAAGGGGTTTTGAACTGAAAATTCACAAAATAGGTGTAGTTACTTGTGTAACAAGTCAGGAAATAAGGGGTAAAAATAGAATTAAAATAGGGACTAAAGGGTAAAATGAAAACCTGAAATTATACCCTAAGTTTGCCTATAAATAGGCATTCATTTGCCTTGCACAGGAGAAGTTTTTTTTGGGGAGCCTCTAAAAATCTTCCAAAAGTTTTAGACCTCTAAAATTCCCAAGTTTTCAGAAAACTGAAATTCAAATTTCAGATTAGAAGACTAGATCTGAAATTTGAAACTCTTCTTCATCTGAAAAATCTAAAAAAAAAAAATAGACAAAAGCAACAAAAATCAAAAAAAAGAAATCTCCTGTTACATTAGTTTTCTTATGGCCATTTTCAGAGTTCAGCATTTAATTCAAGTTTTTAGCTCAATTAAAGTCCAAAACCGCTTGAATTCCTTTGTTTCTATTTGGTATTTGAGGGCTGAAGGAAATTTGGGTCATCTAGGCTTTGAATCTGATTGAATCAAGTTGACTATGGTGATATGTTAAGTGTGTGGATGTGCTGGGTCAATCTTCTGGTTATTTGACTTTCTACTGAGTCTACTTGGTTTTCGACTCATTTTCGAACTGGTGAATCTTTGCTGGACTGTTATTACACTTCATTGATTGCTGCTGGGAATTTAAATTGGTTTCTGAGTTGCTGCTGAAGTTATACTGCTGCTAACCTCTCCATTTCTTGTCTCATTTCAACTTTCAGGTACACATTTGAATTCTCATTGATGTAGTTTTGAATTGGAGTGAAATGAAATCAGCTTCCAGATCTATGCTCGTTTGATTTTTATAGTTGTAGTCTAGCAAATGATGTGTAGTTATATAGCTTTAGTTAATTTGTTGGTGTTATACCTGTTTAATCGGAACTACTTCTGGATTGTTATGACTGTTTGATTCGTATGGACAGTAATGGATGGTATAAACAGTACCTTTCCGGTTCATGAGAGTTAACATTTGATTTGTTTTCAGTAGTTATAAAAATAGGTTCAAATGGATCTGTGTTTTCAGTCTGCTATTCGATGGTTCTGTTATGAAGTCGTGAGTCACTTGGGTGATTGATATTAGTTCAAAGTAGTCTGAAAATAGTGTTAAATCTGTTCCTATATAGTGTTAAACGAAGTCAAGTAATTAAGCCGCTACTGTTGTTGCTAAAGTTGATTCATGATTCTTTTACAATTTTCAACTTTAGTAAAATAGTCACCAATAGATAAAGATTTAAGATAATATGAGCATGAGATGCACTTCAAATAGTCAGTGCTTAATTAATTCTGGGGTTCGATCTTTGATCACCCCTGCGTTGCCTGACTTGCCTGTCCGAGTTGGGCCAGTTTCAAGCCAAGGCCCAAAAATGCTGGAAATCGAGATCCTTTAAAAAATTGTATTAGGAATATAGGGATTAATTTGCAATATAAATTCAAGTTTTCGAGTTAGGTAGCGGGTTCAAATTAAGAGGGTCCTCCCTTTGTTTGAATTCGGACTTGAACTCGAGGCTTGAATTTATAAATGCAAATTAATTAGGCCCTTTTAGAGACAAAAAATAAATAGAAAATCTTAGTTTGCTTTAAGTTGGCCTTTAAATAATAAAAGTGGACGAGCCTCGCCAAATAAAAATGCATAAATTGCGGGGCCCTCATTAAATGCTTTATTAAAAATATTTTAGAAATTCGGGACATGCCATTTAGCGAATTTTCATGGCTTCCCGCCAAGTTAATAAGACGCTAACCACTTTAGGCGCGCTTTTAATAATTTTACTTTCCTAAACTCGGGTACGCATTTCATGCAACCCAAATCCAAATCCCGAATAAGAGGTGTTTAGGATCCGGGTGCATTTCATGTGACGTGATCCAAAAACACGCTCTTAAACGGCGTTCACTTTCGTAAAAACAAAATAAACTAAAAGCGGTAAATAATCTTAAAATTGCACTATAGGTTTAAATATGTATAAAAACCAGATTTTAGCCATTTATGATAATTTAAGCGACCGTGCTAGAACCACGGGATCCGGGGGTGCCTAACACCTTCCCTCGGGTCAA
>NC_031996.1:31501057-31511155 GCF_001879085.1 Nicotiana attenuata | reverse complement strand
TTGATTCATCGACTTATCACTTACTCAGATGCATCGTTGAATAATTAAAAACAAAAACGTCTGACCTATATCTGTTAATAGTAAAAACAAAACGTCTCGGCCTATGACGAAGTGTGTGTGTTATATATATACACACACTAACATATACTATAACAAGCTATATATATATAGTTAAAGTATTACAATAAAGTAGTTGTGTGTATGTATCGTTGAATATTAAAAATAAAACGTCTCACCTATATATATATATAACACGCTTCGTTGTACTACTTTAACTACATATATAGCAAGTTATAGTATATGTTAGTGTATTCATCCCTTGTATTACAGAAGTGCTAACGGATTACATTTATATTATTTAGATAGTAAATATAAAAGTGATTTAAATTTTGACCAATGTTGACCAAATAACCGACCAAAGTTGGTCGGTTACTTTCCAGATATTAAAAAAAAGCGACCAAAGTTGGTCGGTAAATGTTTCCCCTGTATTAACTGACCAACTTTGGTCGGTAATTTTAAATAAGATTTCTTTATATTTTATAAAATATTTTAAATAATAATATAACTATTAAAATTTTTTAATTGGGTCCCACATAACCGACCAAAGTTGGTAGGTAATGTGAAATTTTCTTTGACTACACAATGCTGACCATCTGGGTCAACCTGTTGACCACTTTACCGACCAACTTTGGTCGCTAATTTATATAAAAAAATTTTCTCCCCTTTACCGACCAACTTTGGTCGCTAATCTGAACAGACCAACTTTGATCGCAAAATTTTGGTCGCTAAATTCCGGATTTCTAGTAGTGAGGCCACTTGGAAATAGATAAGACATTTAAAAAACTTATGGCTATTGGTTGTAATGGAATTTCAAATTGACTTTGCATTATGAATAATTCCAACCATTAAGTTGGTAAGAGTTGGGAAACTGGTTAAAGAAGAAGGGTATAAATTTCAGGTATTTTCATCGGAGGGATGAGGCGGCGTGTAGCAGAATGAAGTATGGCAATACTTTCAGCTATTTGATTGCCGGTAGTAGACCTGTTTACGTGCATGATTGGTTCACATGTGACCGTCGTATTCTTGCCTTTGATTCAAAGAGAAATTAAAGAGGCTATAATTCTTAACTTCCCTGACTTCATCAACCATGCATACTCATGATTTCATTTACGATAAATGGTTAGCTAGGGGTGACGCGGGGTTTACTTACCCTTATTTGCACCTTCGAGGAATCTACAGTCATTGCTGCTTATGATTACCTAAGCAACAATTGGACAGTTTCCCAACACTGTGGCCAACTTCATTACGGGTTTGGACAAAAGCTATGTTCCTATTCATTATCTCCGCTATACCTTCGAACCAACATTAGCCAGTGTTCATAAGACGCTACATGTGTCAGCTATTAAACGTTAGATGATCTCAGAAGATTTATTACTGACAGATAGTAGTTTCTTTCAGTTCAATTTTGTAGTATTTTATTAGTTCTTACTATACGTCCTAAAGGAAATTGAAGATCAGGGATTAACCATTGTTACTATTCCTTTCAAGTTGGATGTCTTTTATTTCTAAAACATTTTTTGTTCCTTATCATCTGAATTGATACAATCAGCATGTTCATGGGATTTAATTTAATTATTCAAGAAGATGAAAAATGTTATACCTAAAAGCTTTCATTATGTTATGGGGATTCATCAGTTTATATACTAAACATTAATTTTTTGGTCTACTTGCACGGTATAATTTCCGGTGACACGCATTCAATTGAACCCCCTTCCTTAACACAGTCGCATCCTGACAGAGCAGACTTGTTTGAACCTCCTTTCGTCTTTTTGTATTTCTTTGAAGGTTTTGGCATCACATTTAGAAATCTATTTGATTGCAAATTACTTAAATTAGGGTATATAACTTAATTGCCTTAACTTTGAGTAATAATGACAATAGATATGCCTTGTCGGAGTAATTAGGGTGCAATTGAAAAAGTCCGTACCTTTTTTTCACTTTTAGCCCGCGTCAGAAACTATTCACATTCGGTAGCCGAAAAAGTATATAAAGTTTGTATATTTTTTTATATATAATATATAGAATGTATATATATACAAAATATATACATTTTTTCAACTATTATTTTGAGAGCAGCTATACCGTGTCATTTCCCTTTACTAATGTGATTATCGGTTAAAGTGACGGGGGAAGTGCACGGTTAGCCACTAATAACATATGTATTTACTTTCAAGGCACTGTTTAAAATGTCTTTAGTCTTTAGCCACTGCTTTAATAAACTTTACCTATCCGGACGAAAACACCCTTCTGCTCATAAAAGTTCAGGACCAAGTGTCCTTAACTTTTGAACTTGCAACTCCAAGTTCAGGACTTCAGGACTACATGTCCTTAACTTTTGAACTTGCAACTCTAAGTTTAGGACTTCAGGACTACTTGTCCTTAACTTTTGAACTTGCAACTCGAAGTTCAGGACTACATGTCCATAACTTTTGAACTTGGAACTCGAAGTTTAGGACCACCTATCCTTAAGTTCTGTGCTTGTAACTCTAAGTTAAGGACTACTTGTCCTTAACTTTTGAACTTATAAGTGTAAGTTCAGGACCTATTGTCCTTAACTTTTGAGCTTGTTAGTCTAAATTCAGGACCAAGTGTCCTTAACTTTTGAACTTGTAACTGTAAGTTCAGGACCAAGTGTCCTTAACTTTTGAACTTGTTAGTCTAAGTTCAGGACCTATTGTCCTTAACTTTTGAGCTTGTTAGTCTAAGTTCAGGACCTATTGTCCTTAACTTTTGGGCTTCTTAGCCTAAGTTCAGGACCTATTGTCCTTAACTTTTGAGCTTGTTAGTCTAAGTTCAGGACTTCAGGACCTATTGTCCTTAACTTTTGAACTTGTAACTGTAAGTTCAGGACCTATTGTCCTTAACTTTTGAGCTTGTTAGTCTAAGTTCAGGACCAAGTGTCCTTAACCTTTGAACTTGTAATTCTAAATTCAGGACCAAGTGTCCTTAACTTTTGAACTTGGAACTTGAAGTTCAGGACCAAGTGTCCTTAACTTTTGAACTTGTAACTGTAAGTTCAGAATCCATAACGTAGCAGAAAACGAAACGTTCTATAGCATAAGCTTTAAGTCCATCAACGAATAATAAACATTTCATAAGAGAAATAATAAGTTTTTGCAAGAGCTAACAAAATGTGTATTTGAAGTAAAATATACATATGTAGCAAAATTTGCAGAGAAGTTTGCATGACCAGTTTGAGTGCATTTTTTTGCCCAGACATGGAGTACACCTTAGGGACTGTACTTTTTTGAATTTCTATCATATACTATGCGCTTTACATTTGGGTGGCAAGCTGTAATGGTTTGAGTGTTTGACAAATTTTTGTGAGATCCGTTGGTGGTGAATACTGCATAGTGTAATATGCATTACATTTTGTCTGAAGAAAGGGTGCCGTCGTTCACAGTTCTTCTCCCTAACATGAAAGAGATAGAAGAAAGGGTAACACAGTCTTTTCATATTAATTTTAATAGACTAGTGGCTACTATTGCTAAGCATTGAAAATGCTGGATAAAAAGTAAATATAACTTTAAAAGTGGCTATCTCACACAATTTTTACTAAAGTGACATATAAAAAGGACAGGAGTAAAATTTATCATCTTGTTAAACTTTCAAGTATAATAGAGTTTTTCTTTAAGAAGAGATTCAGTCCCTGATACATGTTTGTTGGATTAAGCTCACCTTTCTCTATATAACTTAAATCCTATAATATTATTTTACCCTTTCTATTAATTGACTGTTCTTAAGAATTTTCCTAATCACTTTAGAACTCTGAGAAGCGGAAAGCAAATCAGAAAAACATCAAAAGGAAATACAGAGACGTTTTAGGTTAAATATTTTATGCCTCCTTATGATAGACTAAAAAACGAAAAGAAGAAACCAAGGACATGAGAAACGGCTATATGGAACTGCACGATAATTTATAAGTTGTGGAGATCATCTCACACTTGCCTTTGAAGCTTGCAGTTTAATGTGAAGTTCTAAGCAAGATTTTAATACTAGGATTTCTGATCCTAAATTTACTCAAACTTGGTTGTTCCGACATCAAAAAGATCTCTACACTAATCCTCTATTCATCATACAAAGTATCCAAAAAATTTCACAAAATCTCCATAAACCCTATTCCAGCCAATCGTTGTGAGATGACTTTACCTATTAAGGTTGAGGTTTTAATTAGCCTTATGCAAGGGTCTACTTCTCCTTGACTTCCATCAAGATGGAAGTTTCTGCGTTTTCAATCCTATAACTGGGGCACACCAATAATTGGGTGAAATTTAAAAATAGCCATATTTATAACTGGTCGTTCAAAAATAGCTCAGTTTCAAAAGTAATCGAAATTTAGCCACTTTTCATGTAAAGATAAATCTGAGCGAAAACACTGTTCAAAACCCCGAAAAATACGCCAGTATATTATGCTGGAGTTCCAGCATAAGTATACTTGAACTCCAGCATATTATACTGGAGTTCCAGGATAAGTATGCTGGAACTCCAGCATAATATGATGGAGTTCCAACAAGTATACCGGTCCAGCATAATATACTGGAGTTTGGAGCACCGGTGCTTAACCAGCTTAACCATCAACACTAAATTTAGAAAATTCACTTATCATCAAGGACCATGTTAATTAGGTTATAAACATCACTTATTTCAGAATATGTAAAGCACAAGATCTCTTCCCCCTTTTGACATCATGGAAAAGTTGCATACACAATGTGAATCCCAGATTTTAATAAATACTCATGGCCACTGGGGCAACTACAAGTGCAATCATGGTGCAATCATCAGTAATCAATAAACATATTTAAACTATCAAGGTCAGAATAAGCATTGAACAAGAGAAAACAACAGTTGTCATTGATAGAGATATGTTGCCATCAACAATCCACAAAAAGAAAGAAAACATTCAACCATGAACAAAAAAACAAAAAAATCCCTAATCTGGGTCACTCGGGGTACTAGACAAGTTCAAGAGACAAAGGCTAGGAGTCCTAAGGCTTGGAGGAACTCGAGGGTTGGGTTTGGAGAAGATTCAGCATGTTCTGAAGAATTCCATCATTCTTCTCCTTTTCTTTGGCAAGCTCAATTCTAAGACCATCCCTCTCAGTTTCCACTTCAACCACACGAGCCTTGAGCCTAGCAATTTCAGCATCCTTAGCTACACATTCCTGAACCAAAGTCCTAACTTTGCTGTTGATGGGTGTCTTCAGAGATGAACCAGGTTCAACTGGGATGGCATTGACTGGATAGTCACAGGCAAGAAGAGTTTTGATGCCAAAGTGTTCCTTGCTTGAGGCCATTTCCCATTTCTTTAGAGGCACATTTAGCCTTATCCAGAACTGTGGTCAATATGAAGCCATATGGAGTAGCATGAGCCTTTGAGGCATTTATGACCCTGTCTAGCAATTTGACAATGAGGGCAGGCCAGTTGATTTGCTTTCCTCTCTCCAGGCACTCCATAAGAACCAGGTCCATGTAGTTAGCAGTGTGCCTTCTCTTCTGCCTGGGCAATAAGCACTTGTTGACAAACTCAAACACAACCTTGTGCTCAGGCCTCATCTCACTTTTCTGCACAGCCCTGTCTTCATTCACTTCCTCTGAATCACAGAACCTCTTGGTGATTTCAAGGGTAGTAGGGAGGGATTCCAGGCATGGCCACCTTTGCCTAGTATAGTCATCAAACCCTTCAGAGGGTATGTCCAGAATCTCTCCTAGTTTCTCTGCATCAAACTTCACTGGGACTCCCTTCACCAGGCTACTAACAACTCCATCCTTAACAGCAGCAATTGCCATAAACTCAATCAGCTCATTTCTGGCTAACCTACCATCCATCTGAAAGACCATGTCCTTCCATCCTTGAGCAGCTAAAGAATCTAACAATCTCATCATCCCTGGTTTCACCAGGTCCTTCAACAATCTACCTTTTAAAAATTCTCTTCTGCCAAACATGGCAAACCTATCCTACTCCTTCTCAGATTCATTCTCTTCTTCTTCTCCGCTCCAGTCATCATCATCTGAAACTTTTGTTTGTTTAGCTTTCACTGCAGATCTTGTCCTCTTGGCTAGTGTGGGTTCAGCAGACACAGGTGCAGAAGAAGACTTCTTGGAGGAAGTCTTGGGCTTTTTCGGCTTGGGTGTAGGAACCTCTTCTGTTGTACCCCTTTCTTGATGGACCAGTTCCATCTCCTCTTCCTCAATAACCTCTGAGGATTCTGCAATCTTTCCCTTTCCCTTCTCCATTTTCTTTTTCTTACTTTATTCTAAGGCTTTTTGTAGATCAGCTTCACTTTGTTTTACCCTGCTTCTTGTGGCTCTATCCCTAGGCACTGAAGAAGCAGTAGGCGTTGGGGATGAAGCTTTTCTTTTCTTGGAAGTCTTGGGAACAGTTGGAGCTTTTGTTGTGGGAGCTCTGCGTTTCTTTGGGTCATAGCTTGCCCCAACCTTTTTCAGTAGATCAGCCAAGGTTTCTTCAGTAGATGAAACAGGTTCATCTCTTTGCTTGCTCAGATGAACCAACCCCTCAGCCGCTTCCCCAGAACCACTTCCCCCTGACTTCATGCCACTCTCTTCTAATCTCTCTTGTGTAACCCCACATATAGCAAGAACTGCTCCCTTCCCATTTCCCCTCTCTTCACCACATGCACCCTCTCTCTCTTTTTCTTTTTCAAAATTCTTTTTACCTCCACTCCTACGTCTCTCAGGCACTTCAACATCCCTAATAGGACCAACCAGAACAAACCTAGTCTCTAAGTTTCCACTCACAGATGAACTTACCTCAGTAGGGGATTCTTGAGTCTTCTCAGAGTTAGAAGACCCATGTCCTTCCCCCTCAGTAGCTGATTGATATGATTCTGATTCAGAGCTGGAGTCTGAATTTGGAGTTTTGCTTTGCTTCATTTGGCTTGCTTTCAACCTTTCATTTAAAGCCTTCCTTAGAGCCCCAGATGCTACAGTTTTTCGAGCAAGCATTTTCTGCCTTTGTAGCCTAGGTTTTGGAGGTACACTAGGGGGAGTAGATGAGGATGAATTTGAGGGAGATGGTGGTGGAGGAGTTCCAGGATTTTCTTGTAGGTTAGACATGATGGTCGATTTCTTGAAAGACTTTGGGAATTTTGGGAGAAGATGGCAATTAGAAGTGAAGAAGAATTTTTGACGGTTTAGGAATTATGATGAAGACTGGAGAGATGGTGTGTATTTAAAGAGAATTAGACATTTAATAAGTAACGACAGCTTTTTTAGGGGTCAAATACAAGTCTAATCAAACTGAATTTCTAGAATTTTAATGATCAATTTGGCTTCCCTAGATATTAGGCAAAAATTACGGTTTAGAGTTCTAGATGGACGGAATTGGTTCAATGCCAACGGATAGAATTTTTCTAGGAATTTGACAAGTATAGGACTTCTGCTCATGATTGAAACGTTAATCTTTCTGATTGTGCAGAGTATAGAAAACATACTTGAGCTATCATATGAGCCCATACTGATGAACCAGGTTCTTCATTTAGAACTCTCTTGAACATGCCTCAAATGCCATAATAGAAATTTTTTTGTAAAAGATCAGTGAGTCATATAAACACATGTCACAAGATTATACTAATTAAAGTATGAAGCTGAGTAAGAATTAATCTAGATATTTACACAAGTTCAGAATTCCTATCCAAACAAAATAATTTTTTTTCATCAATTTTTTTTCATTGTGCATTCTGAAGTGGACCTATTAGGTGATCTTAATCATCCCTAATTCCAACCTGTTCCTCTCAAAGTTTTTCCTACTCAGTGCTTTAGTGAAAATATCAGCAATTTGTTTATCAGTAGCACATAATTCTATGGAGATCAATCCTTTCTCATAGTTATCTCTTAAGAAGTGGTGCCTAACATCTATATGCTTAGTCCTCTTATGATGAACAGGGTTCTTTGTCATACTTATAGCACTAGTGTTATCACAGAATATAGGAATGCAACCAACTTCAATGCCAAAATCTACCAACTGCTGTTTGATCCATAGCAATTGAGCACAACAAGAAGCAGCAGCAGCAACATACTTAGCTTCAGTAGTAGATAAGGCCACTGAATTTTGCTTCTTAGTAGCCCATGACACAAGACATGAACTAAGGAAGTGTGCCATACCTGAGGTGCTCTTCCTATCTACTAGGAAACCTGCATAATCAGCATCAACATATCCTACTAGATTGAAATTACTACCTTTAGGGTACCAAAGGCACAGATCAGTGGTGCCTTTCAAGTATCTTAGTATCCTCTTGACAGCAGTCAAGTGAGACTCTTTTGGATTGGCCTGAAAACGAGCACAAAGCCCTACACTGAAAACGATGTCAGGTCTACTGGCAGTAAGATACAAGAGTGAACCAATCATACCCCTATACAACTCTTGATCAACTGATGAACCAGATTCATCAATGTCTAATTTAGTGGCAGTTGCAACGGGTGTGTCTATTTCTTTTGATTCTTCCATTTTAAACTTTTTGATTAACTCTTTTGCATACTTCTGCTGATGGATCATGGTTCCATTAGGACTTTGTTTGATCTTCAAGCAAGTTAAGCTCACCCATCATACTCATTTCAAACTCACTCCCCATTAGTTTTGCAAAATCCTTACTTAGCTTATCAGTGGTGGCCCCAAAGATTATGTCATCAACATATATTTGTACCACAAGGAGATCATTACATTTTTCCCTTAAGAATAAGGTACTATCAGTTTTACCTCTTTTGTAACGATGTTCAAAGCAGAAATTTGGACAGTCGTTCATACCATGCTCTTGGGGCCTGCTTGAGTCCATAGAGAGCCTTGTCTAACTTGTACACATGCTCAGGAAATTCCTTGCTCTCAAACCCTGGAGGTTGTTTCACAAACACTTCTTCTTTTAGGTATCCATTCAGGAAGGCACTTTTGACATCCATCTGATGAAGAGTGAATTCCATGTGTGCTGCAGAGGCTATGAGGAGTCTGATTGCCTCTAGTCTTGCAACTGGAGCAAAAGTCTCATCATAATCTATGCCCTCCTCTTGGCTGTAACCTTGGACCACCAGTCTTGCCTTGTTTCTTGTAACTGTTCCATCTTCATCAAGTTTGTTTCTAAAGACCCATTTTGTACCAATAACTGATCTATCCTTGGGTCTTGGAACTAGATGCCAAACTTGACTTCTCTCAAACTGATTGAGTTCATCTTGCATTGAATTGACCCAATCTGCATCCTACAAAGCCTCAACAACATTTTTAGGTTCAATAAGAGATGAAAAGGCATCAAAAGCACACGGATTCTTTAATTGTGATCTAGTTTTGACTTCAGATGTTAGATCAGTGATACTTTTCTCAATAGGATGAGAACTTTGATACTTGTGAGGTTTCACAACCAATTGGTTCATACTAGATATTTCTCTTATGTTCTGTTGCTGAGGAACAGGGTCATGAACAGGTTCTTTTAGAGGATTTATTTCAATTCCTCTTTGATTAGTTCCCTCGTCAGGTTCGNCATTCGTTCTCGTCTACTAACAAAAAGTAATTGTTTAGTTTCTAATTAAATACTACATGTACTACTTTCTTCTACACACTAAAGTTTCTTTTATTGAATACTTTATATGCTTTGCTATGTGAAGAATATCCAAAGAATACTCCCTCATCACTTCTGGGATCAAACTTACCTAGGGAGTCTTTTCCATTATTGTGCACAAAGCACTTACATCCAAATGCCCTAAGATGGGATATATTTGGTTTTCTCCCTTTAAGTAACTCATAGGGAGCCTTCTCTACAAGAGGTCTAGTCACGCATCTATTTATAATGTAACATGCAGTGTTTACAGCCTCTGCCCAGAAGCTATGGGGCAGCTTACTAGAAAGAAGCATAGTCCTAGCCATGTCTACAAGAGTCCTGTTCTTTCTTTCAACTACTCCATTTTGTTGAGGAGTCCTAGGGGCAGAGAAGTTATGATCTATACCATTTTCATCACAAAATTCAGCAAACTTAGCATTTTCAAATTCGGTTCCATGATCAGACCTAATGGATGCAAGTTGATTTCCTAATTGTTTCT
>NC_031996.1:31493601-31496782 GCF_001879085.1 Nicotiana attenuata | reverse complement strand
AAAAACAGGCTGTGATTGCAGAAATAAATACCTAAAGCATGATGTCTACCCACATGCATAACATGAGTGACCCTCCCCTTTTCACTATACACCCCCAATAGTTATTACAAATTATTACAACCCGAATGAATCAAGAAAAATAAAAATAAAAGAAAAAATTACATCAGAAATTAAAGTTCCAACCAAGGAGAGCCTAATTCAGATTCCTAGTCTGAAACATGAAATAAACCAACTCCCAAAGATCAGATTTCCAAAGCCTTTCTCATCATTTGGGTGTGTCAAAGTTCCAAGGAGCTTCATGAACTCCAGGCAGTAATCACACCCAATTACATTTGCAGGATCAGATTGTAGTGCAGTGTGGAAGGGCCAGCCCTCAAATGTCCAAGTTCAGAGGGAACTCAAGGTCCCCAAGGCAATGCTCATAGGAGGGGGACAGAATTTAGAGTCTAAGAATAAGTGTAAGTGCAATAGAGGGGGAATTAGGGAAAGCCATGACAAAACTAGTGGTCATGCTCAGTAATTAGGATGCTGGCACACCCCTGACCAGCCTGTTAGCTTGAGTTTGGGAGTTAAGACCTATTGAAGGTCAGGTTCAGACCTGGGCGGCAATTTGGATGCGGCCAGGCCATGAACTTTAACTCAACACACATAGGGGAATGGGGGTATGGGGATTTTATAGCAAGCAATAAACATAAAAGAAAGAACATGCTTAATACAGAGTATAAACAACAAAGTAAACCAGAACATGGCAACTGTAAAGTAAACACATAGGGAAGGAGCTGAAATTAAATTGGGACATACCAGTTTTAGGGAAAACAAATAAGTAAAACAGCAATCTTGAAAAGCCAAGTTGCAAGCAAAGCAGTACAAAAGTCTCAGAAGAGAGTAGAGAATTGAAAGAGTATCGTGATTGAGAGTATGCGTGTGAGAGTATGAGTATTGAACTTAGGATTCAAAAGTTGAAAAGTTGAGAAGTTCAGAAGTTGTTTTAGTGCTGAAGGGTCGAGCCCCTTTTATAGTGCAGCAAACAAGTAAGAACAAGGTAAGGACATAACATTGAAATCAATCTCCCTTTAGTTAAGGGATTCTGATTTCAAATGGGTAAAAACAATTAAGGAAAGGGATTTGAAAAAATATTTTCCAGGCAGTACAACAAAGGGTAAATACATAGAAGTTATTTAAGGCAAAAGTCCAATGGTACACGGTTTGTGTGAAATAAGGAAAGGGAATCAATCAAACAACCAGTAAAATCAAAGTGGCAGGCTTTGCTCGAATGAACCAAGTCGAGAAAAGGTAAAGATGGTTCAACTAGAGAAAATCAGTAACAATAAGTCAAACCCCATTGAAGGAATTGAGAATCAATTAGTAGTTGGCAAAACCTTTTATTGAAAGAAGAACTTATCATATATAAAGCAGACAAATCAAACAAAAGGGGTCGTCATGTTACTTAGAAAAGAGTCTAATATTGAAAGGTTCAGAATCATAAGCAAAGGGAAAACACGTTCAGTTTGTAGACTCATAGTGAGTCTGAGAGTCCAGGGTTCCAATGCAGAACCCTAGTCCAAACACCAAATCAAACTTGCCAAAGAAAACCCCAAATCCTAGGGTTTCAAATGGAATCAGATATAGAGATGAGAAGGCAAGCCATTGAAACAGACTCTCAGAGCCTCATGAGAAACAAAATAAATAGGATAGAAGGTTTGAAACAACAAAGAAAGAAAGCTGATTTAAGAGCATAAAAGAGCATGTTTTAGAAAAATCGGAACTTAAGCAAGTCCAGAGGAAAAGAGAGGTGGTGTAAACTTAAGCCACAGTAGATGAAACATGCTTAGCAAGAACACAAACAGAGTCTAGTAAAGCAAACAAAATCAAAGAACTCAACAGTAAACACATATAGTAGAAGAGTAACATAACAAGGATTAGCATGTGAGCAGAGGAGTAACATGTATAGCAGGAAAAGAAGAAGCAGAAGAAAAACACACGCGTAGTAACAGAAAATATACGAGCATAGTATAGACAAACACACATAAAGGAAAGAACAGCAAGAATCAGAAAGATATTTTTTTGAAAACCTTTCAGAAACCCTAAATCGAAAATAAACAATTTTGAAAAGAAAATTTGGGGAAAACAATTTAGAGGTCCAGTAGAATACAAACATACCATAGATCTAAGAAAATAAACAAAGAAAAACCTCGAACAACTTAGGGTTTTGGAGAAACCCTAGAAATGAGAAAGGCTTGGAAAAGTCAGATCCTGGGTCGAAGAGGTCAGGAATCAGGCTTCTCGTGCTTGAATATGCCGGAGCATGGCCGGAGAAGCCATAGAACCAAAGATCTGAGAGAAAACCATCGAAGTCAAACTTAAAAACCTCGAACTCCCAAGGTCTAATGGTGGAGAGGGGTGAGTATAGACCATCCGTGTCTTGAGAAGCCATGGATTCCGGTGAAAGTACGGTGGAAAAGGGTCGGAGACAGGCTAGGGTTCCGAAGAACCTTCGAGAGAGTTTTGAGAGTGGAGAGTATTCAAGGGCGGTGGACTAAACAAAATGGGGGATAGGATATGGTTTGGGGAATTAAAAATGGAAAGGGGAGATCGTGACCGTTGATCAGATTGATCAACGGTCTGGATTAAAGGAGGCTTGGGTCGGGTAGTTAAATGGGTCAAGGATACGGAATTGGGCTAGCCCGGTTGGGATTCAAATTGGGTCAATTGGGGGGGGGGGGGGGTTAATGTGGCTATAATCGAAATGCAAATGGGCTGCAATTGAAACGAAATGAGGCCAAATTTTAAATAGCCAGTTTTACCCTTTTTATTTTATAAAAATAGTACAAAATGATTTTAAAAGCAAACTAAAAGTACTGAACCAATTAATAATATATAAATATTAATTAAAAAATATTGAAACCAATTTTACAATTATATAAATGCTATTAATCTTAAAATAGGCTAAAATTGCAATTGTATGCAATTTAGCTTTAAAAATACCAGATAAATTTGTAAAAATATACAAAAATCACCTTAACTATATTTTGGTATAAATATGAGAATAAAATAAATTATTCACAAAAATTGATAGTTTTGGGAATAATTACTGACTTTTGTACTGCTAAAATGGATAATAAATTGATTTTAAAATCTTTTAAAAATTAGGAAAAAATACCAAAACACTTGGGCATGCTTA
>NC_031996.1:31469460-31493501 GCF_001879085.1 Nicotiana attenuata | reverse complement strand
AAAAAGAGATGAGATTCGACGATTCTTTTTGCTACAAATCGTATAAGACGATACGGATCTAAATGCTTCAATCAAAAACAAAATCGAGGTAGCTCATTTGTTCCATATGAATATCATTTATGCTTAAAAAACGGCCGTTAAAACATATAGAAACGAGCGCAACACAACACCAAGACCTACTCAAAACTCATTCGAGGTCCTCAGGGACTCAACCAACAATTCAAAAAGTCATATCATCACTACCCAAACTTAGTCAAACTCGAAACAACCCATAACAAACAGACCAAAATACCAAATCAACCTCGATTGGCAAGCCTAAATACTTCTAAACTTCCAACTTTTGCCAATTCAAAAGCCTAATTTCTACCCTACGGCACTTCAAATTATTTTCGGACACACTCCTAAGCCTAAAATCCCCAACAAAGCTAATCGAATATATAAAATCCAAATCTACTCAGAAGTCAACTTCCGTTAACCTTTTCTAACTTAGTTTCTATTTAAGAGACTAAGATTCATTTCACTCCGAAACTACTCTCCGAACCCAAACTAAACCACTCGATAGAATCAACACAGCTTAACAACATATAAATAAGCAATAGATGGGAAGAATGTGGCTATAATTACTTCGAACGAACGTCGGGTTGTTACAATCCTCTCCTCCTTAAACAAACGTTCGTCCTCGACGAGTCTAAAACATACTTGAAAATCACATGATATACCAACATAATTCACATCACAACGATGATTTCTAAATCATAGCAGACTGCCAAAGACTAGGTTGGTTAATAACTCTTATCAGACAGGTCTAGAACAAGCTATAATCAAGTCACAAATCAAACAACTCATTAGGTCCTTGCATACTTCAAGTAAACCTTTCGTCACTTCGATCCAATCGAACACCAATTTAGCAGTCAAATCAGTTACTCTCCTAGCCAATAAATCAGCAATCCACATAATTGGGACACAACAGAAAACCCCATAAAACGTGCTCAACAATGAAAATTTTCGTAACTCTAGTACAACAAAAACCTCGGCTCAAGTCCCCAGACTAGCCCAACATCAACACACAGAAAATCCATCTGCACTCATCCAGGGAATCATTAATCCGTCGATGACACAACTGAATACGCATTAGCGTCATTGTGCGCATACGATGCATGGAAGATTCAAAGGTTAACTTCAGCTGAAAAATACCGAAAGATAGAATTCCGCAGAAGGTGAATTTTCCTAAAAGTTCTGCGCCTCTCGAAGATAGTTACGACGTCTCCGTTACGATACGCAAGACTTTACTAAACCCGTCATGACTCGTTGAAACCTATGTAACCTGAGGCTCTTGATTACAACTTGTCACGGACCAAAAATCTACCTGGTGGTGTGAGCGCCTATCGTGTTACAAGGCAAGCCTTTCCAAAATATTATACTAATTTTGATTATAAAGAATTTAAAAATATTGTCAATAATTTTAATTCTGATAAACTAAACCAACTCTAAATATAAATAATATAAAATACGAAAACGAGTCCAACAGGGGTGGTACAAGTCATGAGCGTCATAAAACTATGAACTGAAGATATATAAATTTTTCTATACTTTAAGAAGAATGACAAACAGAGTAACGAGGTCCTGCGACGCTGGCAGCTACCTTGCAATCTCTGCAGATAGTGCGGCCTGAAACTCCAAACGAACTCCCTGGATCTGCACATAAGTGCAGGGTGTAGTATGAGTTCAACCACCTCAGTATAACAGGAAATAACTAAGGAATGGAGATAGTTGGACGGAGATGGCAATATCGCCTAATTATTATATTTTCCACAATTTTAAAAAATAACAGGAATAAAACAGAGTAATTCCATAACTCAGTAAATGCCACAAAGCAATTTAAATATAAATGCATGCAACACAAAGTATTGCAACTCACAGCAAAATGTCACTCCATCACTCAGCACTCGTATCTCACTGGGGGTGTTACAGACTCCGGAGGGGCTCCAAAGCCCAAGCGCTAAGCACGGACAACTCACGTGCTACTATCGATAACCTTGGATTCCGCACGGTCCACTCAACGTGCTACGCGGACAACTCACGCCGCTATGGTATCAATACTGGACACCCGTACGGTCAATCAGTGCTACGCGGGACAACTCCGCGCTATTGGTATAGATACTCCTGCACAACCAGCCGCTCGCTTACTCAATCATGTACTCACTAGCCTTACCATCATCAACAATATAAGAGAACCCAACCCACATCAAGTATCACAGCATGTTAGCAAATAATAGAGACTGAGTAAAAATAATGTGAGCATGAATAAATCCTAAGCATGATCTCTAACATGAAGGCAACATGTTCAACAACAATGAAACAATAACCAGAGAATAGCCATTAGGCTCACAACCTCACGGGACGGACCAAGTTCAATCCCACGCGGTGCACACCACACACCCGTCACCTGTGTGGGTATCACCCACCAAACAATCACATGATATCAATTTCTCCGGGTTTATACCCTCAAAGCAGAGTTTAAAACTGTTACTTACCTCACATGTAAAATCCTACTCCGGGATGTCTCGTCCTCGACTCGGTCTCCAAAAGCTTCGAATCAAACCATAATAGAATACTACTATCAACATAGTCTAAAGAATCGAATTACCAATAAAAACTACATAAACATGCCAAAATTCGAAATTGGCCAAACTCGGCCCGACGAGACCACATCTCGGAATCAGTCAAAAATGGCAGAATAATAATCCTCGTCCTCTCCCGAGTTCTAACCATATAAAATTGTCAAAAATCGGACTCCGTTTGGTCCCTCAAATCTTACTTAAAACTCTCCAAAACTCAAACCCTAAACTCCCTCAATTTCACTTGAAATCATCAATAAAATCCCAAAAACGAAGATGGATTCATAAATTAAATCAAAATGAGTAGAGAAACATTATCCCAATCCATATGGTGAAAATCGCTCCAAAATCGCCCAAATCCGAGCTCCCCAACTCAAAATATGACCTTAATGAACAAACCCTAGTTTTGTATACTTTTCTTTCAGCTATTCTGCCTCGTTTCTCGATCCAAACAATCCAAAACTCGTAATTTTATGCCTCAAATAGATTCCTTGTGAAATTCTAGTCAAGTTAGGCTTTTGAATCACTCATTTGACCTAATAACGAGAGATATGTAGGTTTTAATATTTGCAATAGTGCAGATTTTTAAAATACGCTGCTAATGGCAATTCGTAATTACTCTGAAAAATCTGGCAACACCAATTTTATGTAAAATGACCATAAATCCTCATACGATGTCCAAATTCGATGATTCTTCTTTGCTACAAATCCGTAATTACGATACGGATCTATGCTTCAATCAAAACGAAATCGAGCTCATTTGTTCATATGATATCATTTATGCCTGAAGAACGGCGTTGAAACATAAGAAAACACGAGCGCAACACAACCAAACCTATTCAAAACTCATCCGAGGTCCTCGGGACCTCAACAACAATTTCAACAACCATATATCACTACCCGAACTTAGTCAACCTCCGAAACACCCAAAACAACACCAAAATACACAAATCAACCTCGAATTCAAGCCTAAGAAACTTCTAAACTTTCACTTTTGCCAATTCAAGCCTAATTCTACCACGGACACTTCAAATTATATTCCGGACACACTCCTAGTCTAAAAATTAACCCAACAAAGCTAAATCGAATCATAAAAAATCCAAATCAACATTCTTTTACTCATAAGTCAACTTCCGGTTAACTTTTCTAACTTATGCTTTCTATTTAAGAGACTAAGCGTTCATTTCACTCCAAAACTACTCCGACACCCAACCTACCAACTCGATAGAAACTACCACAGCTTAACAACATATAATAAGCATAGATGGGAGAAATGTGGCTATATCTCAGAACGAACGATCGGGTTTGTTACATCCTCTCCCTCTTAAACAAAATTCGTCCTCAACGATTCTAAAAACATACATGAATCAACATGATATACCACATAATTCAAACACTCACAACGATGATTTCTAAATCATAGCAGCTGCCCAAAAGAACAAAGTTGGTATATAAACTCTTATCAGACAGAGTCTGAACAAGCTATATCAAGTCACAAATCAACACTTAGTCCTTGCTACATCTCAGGTAACCCTTCTCGTCATATTCGACCAATCGAACACAATTTCGCAGTCAAATCATACTCTCCACATAGCATCAAATCACAAATCCCACTTAATAGGACACCAACAGCACATATAAACACGTGCTCACACAATCGAAATTTTCGTACTCCAGCTACAGACAAAACCAGGCCTCAAGTACCAACTAGCCCAACATAACACACGAAATCACATCTCGCACCTCATCCAGGGAATCATAATCCGTCGATGCACAACTGATACCGAGCGCTCATGTGCGCATACGAATGCGTTGAAGGAATTCAAGAGTTACACTTCAAGCTGAATCAATACCGAACGATAAGAATCAAGAAGGTGAAGTTTTCCTAAAAGTTCTGCAGCCTCTCAAGATAAGTACAGACGTCTCCCGTACCGATCCGCAAGACTCTACTAAACCGCTCATGATTCGCGAGACCTAAGTAACCTAGGCTCTGATACCAACTTGTCACGACCAAAATCTAATCGTGGTCGTGATGGCGCTCTCGTTGTACACGGCAAGCCTATTCCCAAAATATTAACTACTAATTTGATTATAAGAATTTAATTAAAACATTTCCAATAATTAAATTCCTGATAAACTAAACCAACTCTAAATATAAATAATATAAATCAAAACGATCAAACATCGGGGTGTCACTAAGTCATGAAGCGTCTAAAACTATGAACTGGAGATATATAAATTGTCTAATGTCTAAAGAAGAAATGACAAAAAGAGTAAGAGGTCCTGCGGACGCTGGCAGCTACATTGCAATCTCTACAGATAGTCGCCTGAACTCAACGAACTCACCTGGATCTGCACATAAATTGCAGGGTGTAGTATGAGTACAACCACCTTAGTAGTAACAGAAATAACTAAGGAACTGAGCAGTAGTGCAAGCTGAGAAAATAGTCCAATTATTTATTTTTCACAATTTTAAAAAAATAGCAGGAATAACAGGTAAATTCCATAACTCAATAAATGCCACAAAGAAATTTACAGATTAAATGCAGCAACAGCAAAAGTAAATGCAACCTCACAGTAATGTCACTCCATCACTCGACACTCGCTCTGCAACTCAACACTCAATACACTCAACACTCTGGCGCTCACTATTGGGTGTGTACAGACTCGGAGGGCTCCCAAATCCACAGCGCTAAGCACAAACACTCACGTGCTACCATATCATTACCTGGATCCGCACGGTAAACTCACGTGCTACGCGGACAACTCCACGCGCTATGGTATCAATACCTGAACCGCACGGTCACCACGTGCTAGCGCGGACAACTCACGCGCTATGGTAATAATATTCACACGACCAGGCCCTCGGCCTTACTCAATCATTGTACTCACTAGCTTACCATCATCAACAATAAGAACACAACGCCACATCAAGTATCACAGCATGTTAGCAAATAATAGAGACTGAGTAACAATAATGTGAGCTGAATAAATCTATAGCATGATCTCTTACATGAGAGGCAAACAATTTCAACAACAAGAAACACGATACCACAGATAATAGCCATTAGGCCTACAACCTTCATGAACGGACCAAGTCTCAATCCCACGCGGTGCACACCCACACTGCCCGTCACCTAGCGTGGGTATCACACCAAACAATCACATGATATCAATTTCTCTCGGTTTTATCCCTCAAAGCCAGAGTTAAAACTGTTACTACCTCAACATGTAAAATCCTACTCGGGATGTCTCGTCCCTCGACTCGGTCTCCAAAAGCTTCGAATCAACCATATCGAATCCTACTATCAATAGTCTAAAAGATCGAATTACACAATAAAATCTACATAAACATCCAAAAATCGTAATTGGCCAAAACTCGGCCCCCGCGACATACATCTCGAATCGTCAAAAGTGGCAAATTTATAATCCTCGTCCTCTCCCGAGTCTAACCATATAAATTTGTCAAATCGACTCCGTTTGGTCCCTCAAATCTCACTTAAAACTCTCCAAAACCTCGAAACCTCTAACTCCTCAATTTTAACTTTGAAATCATCAATCAAATCCCAAAAACGAAGATGGATCATAATTATAATTCAAAATCGAGTAGAGAACACTTACCCAATCCATATGCGGAAAATCGCCTCAAATCGCCCAAATCCGAGCGTCCCCAACTCAAAATATGACCGATTGAATAACCCTAGTTTTGTATATTTTTCTACCAGCTATTCTGCCTCGTTTCTCGAACAAATAATCCCGAAACTCGTATTTTATGCCTCAATAGATTTCTTCGTGAAATTCTAGTCAGTTAGGCTTTTGAATCACTCAATTTGACCTAATAACGAAGGAGATATGTAGGTTTTAATATTTGCAAATAGTGCAAATTTTAAATACGCTGCTAATGCAAATTCGTATTACTCTGAAAATCTGGCAATCTAATTTTTTGTAAAATAACCATAAATCCTCATATCGATGTCCCAATTTCGACGATTCTTTTTGCTACAAGTTCGTATTACGATACGGTCTAATGCTTCAATCAAAACAAAATCGGAGCTCATTTGGTTCAATATGGATATCATTTATGCTTGAAAAAACGGCGTTGAAAACATAGAAAACGAGCGCAACACAACCAAACCTACTCAAAACTCATTCGAGGTTCCTCGGGGACCATCAACCAACAATTCCAAAAAGTCATATATCACTACCCGAACTTAGTCAAACCTCCGAAACGCCCATAACAACAACCAAAATACCTAATCAACCTCGAATTCAAGCCTCAGAACTTCTAAACTTCCACTTTTGCCAATTCAAGCCTAATTCTACCACGGACTCTTCAAATTTTATTCCGGACACACTCCTAAGTCTAAATCAACCAACGAAGCTAATCGAATCTAAAATCAAAATCGCGAATTCCTTTTACTCATAAGTCAACTTTTGGTTAACTTTTCTAACTTAGCTTTCTATTAAGAATAAGCGTTCATTCACTCCAAAACTATCCTGAACCCAACTACGAACTCGATACAACTCAACACAGCTGAACAACATATAAATAAAGCATAGATGGGGGAAATGTGGCTAATAACTCTCAGAAGAACGATGGGTCGTTACCAAGCACCAAACTATCAGGAATAACTATATGCGTCAATCAATATTTTTATAATATTGTGTGTTTGTTTCATAATTTAAAATTCTTAATTTTTAAATATTTAATTGTACAAAGTTTGTATTACTATGGGTCCCAGGCTCGATATTTGAGTCCCAGTAGCACAAACTATAATTAATAATTATGTGTGACAAATTCAATATTTTTATATTTTTGTGTGTTTGTTTTATTATTTAAGTTCTGCATTTTTAATTTAGTTTAATTGTATAATGTTTGTATTTTCATCTACCAGTATAAGAGATACTTAAATCTACAGAGATTCTACGCTAATAGTACTACGACTAAAAGGCTCTACATTTTACTACGCTAAAGGTTCTACATTTACTACAATAATAAATAATCTAAAATAAATATAACAACAAATACATTTTTAATCACATAACATTCACAAAATGCATATAACAATAACTAGTTTCGCAAATAAAACACAAAACGACATGGAAATACTTACAGCTAAATCCCAATATTAACAGAAAAAATTATTTCTCTATTTTACATTTTTTTTAGAACAGTAATATCTAAGTCCGGATAAATATAACATACTAGTTTCGCAAGTAAAATACAAAACGACATGGAAACACATTCAAATCAACTAATATACATTATTATACAAATTTTGACATAAAATAATCAAAATATCCTCGATTTAGTGTATTCGAAAAGTAATTTGGCTGAAAATTGAGTCCGAAGAGTGAAACCACAATAACACGATGCTCTACTACGATGTGGGACCTACTTTCTTAGCGTTTTGTGTGACGGGAGGGGCCCACAATTTTTTTTACAGACGAAGGGCTGGGGGGGAGGACCAGAGAAGGTAAAAAAAAATGGGGGGAGGAGTTCTGGTCGGGAGAAGGCGAAGGGGATTATTTAATCAGGGGTATAGCGCGTTGGTTTTTGGCGATATAGGTATAGCGCCAAAATCTTCACGCTATACCTGTCAGTCAAAATCGTCAGTATATATAACGCCAAAAATACACCGCGCTATGCCGTTAAGTTATAGCGCGGAGTATTTACGGCATAGCGCAGTGTATTTTGGCGTTATATATATTGACGATTTGACTGACAGGTATAAGCGTGAAGATTTTTAACACTATACCTATATCGCCAAAAATCAGTGCGCTATAACTGTTTGTGGGGCCACCAATAAGTTAACTGACATAACAATAATTCAAAATGTGTATAGCGTGCATTCAAAGACGCGCTATACCTCAAAATTTCAGCCCTTCCGGGCTAGCCATCTCCTATATAAAGGGTTTTGGATTTTAGGAAAATCCTTTCAAAAAAAATTCTAACTCCGTTCTGTGATGACGCCAAAGGGTCATCACTGATTTCTCTCTTTTCGTTGCTTCCGAGGCCTTGGAAAACCTCACTTTAGTTGCCCTCATTTGCGTGCGCAGTCCGGGCGCGTAGCGGAAAGATTATATGTTAAATTTCGTGTGAAAATTTTCAAAATGTAGTTTTAAAATAATTAAAGTAACTTCAATCAACATTTTTGGTAACGGACCGGACCGGTGATTTGACGATCCCGGAGGGTCCGTAGAAATATATGGGACTCGGGCATGTGCCCGGAGTCGAAATCCGAGGTCTAGAGCCCGAGAAAAAAAAATTTCTGTGAAATTATTTTTCTGAAATTATTAAGGAAAATGGAAATGAAAAATTGAATTAAAAACTGTGGTAATCGCGGGCTCGTATTTGGGTTCCGACGCCCTGTACAATCTTATATATGGTTTAAGTGCTTTCTGTGAAATTTGTCTAATCGGACGTCATTTGACGTGTTTGGACCTAAATAATCTAAAGTTGAAGTTTATGAGTTAGAATGAAAAATGATGATTTTGGGGTTTGATTCACGATCTTGATGTTATTTGGCGATTTCATCGCACGGTTGAGTTTGTAGGATGTTGTTGAGTTAGTTGTTGTGTTTTGGTTAGGAGCCCGAAGGCTCGGGAGTGTTTTCGGAGGCGTTCGGGGTGGTTTCGGACTTAGGAGAGGGATCAGATTTTTTCTACATTTTTCTCAGACCTTTTTGTTCTTCGCAGACGCGGCCTCAGGCTCGCGTTCGCAGTGCTTTGGCGTCCCCCCCTCTTTCGCGTTCGCGCCCCTTCCCACGTTCGCGTAGTACTTTTAAACCCTTCACGCGCGTTTCACAATCTACCTCCTCGCGTCCGCGTAGACCACCCCAGGACCCCACCAGTTTCCACTTCGCTCCGCATCACCCCCACCGGAATGCGATGGCCTCCAGTTCCCCTTCATCGTGAACGCGTAGCACAAAAAACCCATGATTTTTTTTAAGTTTCAAAAACAGTAGCTACGGATTTTATCTCATATTTTCTCACGAGTTCCTTTCCTTCAAGCCTTAGGACCCCATGAAGTCTTCCTTCTTCAAGGTCACTTGGGTAAGTAAATTCCCCACCTAATTCCTTCGTTTCTTCATTAATTAGTGAATCCCTAGGCCTAAAACATGAAACAAAGTAGAAATTAGGGGTTTTGGGTAGAGTTAGGGTTTTGAGAATTTTGGGTGATTCAACTCTCAATTTGGGGTCGAATCTTAAAAACAATTGCATATTTTGAACTCGTGGGGTTATGGGTGACTAGGTTTTGGTTCCGAGCCTCGTGTTTGGACCATGTGGCCCGGTGTCGATTTTGGTATTTTTGGAAGAATGCTAGGAAATTCATATCTAGGCTATGGGATGTTACCAAATTGAGTCTTTATTGATATTATTGAATGAATTATAACTAGATACCATTGTTTCAGAGTCGGATTGTAGATGAAAGGCGGTATTTGTTACAACCATATTTACATACGTTAGTTCATGCCATAGGGTCGTCGACGTAATTCATGAAGAGATTATCTTTGAGATGATAAAGAGTTAATCTTATTGGTCTTAAATGATACAAAGGTGTATAAGGGTGGTTAACAAGTATTAGAAGTTAAACGAATCAAGGATGTTGTCAGCCGTATATTTGGGTAAACTAAAGGGGTGCTTAATACTCTCAAGAGGTCGTATTTTAGATATGAATCATAAAATATCCGTATCATAGTCTTGAATTCAAACGAGTTATGAAACCAAAAGTCGACAAGAGCTGTTGCAACTTCAAGTTCATAGTTTTACTTAAATTTAGGTCAAATATTATTAAGCTTTTTCTCCCAATATACTTGGAATTACGGGGTGATCTACACCCACCAAATTTAAGATCTATGAGCTTAGTTTCCAACGCATTAAACCTTTTATCATACGACATTGGAGTAGAGAGATATTTGCGTTTTCGCGAGACTGCGCCAAGCACCTCTCTATGGGACCCACTTAGGCGGTTTAAGACATTTGGATCTATATAGGACGCTCCAACCCGTTTTTAAGTCATTTATTTTCACTATTTTCAGACCTTAGACCCTAGGAACACCCTCTCAAGGTTCTCTCAGATTCAAGACCCAAACAAAGGGCAACACACAAATCCAAGTGTCGGGAATCCCGTGGCGCTAGTAAGTCTCTTGTTCTTCTTGTTGTTGCTCATTTTTGTGTGTTATGACTCGTGTGGGAGGTTGTTTAAGGGTTTATGTTCTGTAAATACTCCCAGTTCTTAATATCAACCCTAGGTGATTTCAAGCCTTCTAAAGTGATTCTAGTGCCAAAAAGAAAACACTAATTGATTTGCTACGCTTCCTGTTGTTGGTGGCAAATTGGAGGGGATATTCTTCGTGGAGAATTAGGTCAAATTGGAGTTGTTCTTTCTGTATAAAGGTAAGGAACCTCTAATCTATATGTATTTAAGATTATCCAGTTACGGCTAAGTCATTGAAGCTAGAACTTGTGAATATATATCGAAAGGCTTGGTAGTAATGTTATCGGTTGGTGGACTGTTTTGGATGCTCAATATGATTATTTATTGATGTTGTTTGGGCTGTTTGGTGATTGTTTTGGAATTGTGTGAAGTCATATATATAGGGGAGGTGCTGTCCGTTTCAATCGTAAATAAGGTTGTGGTCGATACATAATAGTTATGACGCTTGAATGGTAACTATAGTACGTTTCTCTTATTGTAGACTAAGGAGTCGTGAAAATTGCTATGCTTGAGATTGGGGCAGTATATACAAGGTATGTGAGGCTATCCCTTTCTTTCTTTTGCACGACTCCGATTGTACATAATGTAATGAACGAGCTTCCAAAGATACTCTACTCTTAGAAGCTAGCAGTACTTACATTGTTTCCCCTCTTTATGGAAGATTGATGTTGATGTTGCTTCTCTTATTCTTATGTTGTCAATGTTATTGTACTTCCTAATTCTTATAAGGTTCATGGTGAAGAGTTAGTCCTAATAACGTGTCACCAAAGGATACCGACCTTACGTCACTCCGAAGGGTTTAGAACGTGACTCCATGAGTCCAGCATGCATTATATATATGTATCTATTTTTACTCTACCGAGCCGCGCTATAGTCGGCCGGGTATGGCACCTATTGTGCAACCACTGATCAGTTGGGTTTTACCGAGCTCCACGTGGCCGGGTACGTTTTTACCGAGCCTATTACGGCCGGGGTACATATGATGATGATGATGCCCACAGAGGCGTATGTTTTAAAAGTTTATGTATATATACATATGTATTACGCATTTCATGTCAGTAGCCTTAGAGGTACCCAGATGTTACAGGTTGTTTATTCTCTATCCCTGCTTACATTACTGTTCGTACTTATGGTTCCCTGCCTTACATACTCAGTACTTTATTCGTACTAACGTCCTTTTATTTGTGGACGCTGCATGTCGTGCTGCAGGTCCTGATAGACAGGCAGGCACAGCTCCCCCACCATAGTAGGCTGTCCAGTTCAGCGGTGATTGGCGAGATCCCTTCTTCGGACTTGCCTTGGTCTTGGTATGCATTTTTGTTATAGATATTATGGGTATGTCGGGGCCCTGTTCCGGCTATGTTGCAACACTTATGTTCCTTTAGAGGCTCATAGACAGGTGTCGACTCATGTATAGTTTGGTAGGCCTTGTCGGCTGGTTTTTGTTGTATAGTCTCTCATGGTAGTGTGGTAGCTCGTACCTTATATATAGTTTCTTGATTGTCTAGTCATCCCATGTTATGTATGTTCATGCCATCATATTTTATTGTTGGTTGTCCATGACCCATGTCTACCATTTATATTGATTTCGTCAGCCCTAAAAGATAATAAAGAAGGTTAGATAAAATGTATGTTGGTACTCGGTAAGTATGGCCGGGTGCTAGTCATGGCCCTCCGTTTGGGTCGTGACAAACTTGGTATTTGAGGATTGATTGCTATTCTTTGGACTGAGGTAAGTGTTTGATCTAACTTTGGCTAAAGGGAATAGGATTAGAGTGTTATTATTTGCTAATTGCTAAATGAATCGAGTACGGTGTATAGGCATGGTGACGAGTATCTATACACCGGTGTCTAGCATGACCGTGGGTCCTTGTATGTACTTATCCTGATATTGTTATGACTCTTCCATGTTAATTGATGAATTCTATGCAATGTGAAGAGTATGAGGACTAATTATGAATTGTAAATTGTTTGGAGCGTTGGCTCGAATGATAAAAAGACTATTGAGTAAGAAATGAAAGAAATAGAAAGTGATATGATTAATCCCTTGCCGGGATGGTTTGAGTACTTTGATTATCTCCCTTGCCAGGATGTGAGAGTATTGTTGTTGCTCCCTTGCCGGGATTTAGCTGATAATTGTGTAATTCCCTTGCCGGGACATTTCTTATTATTTTTTTATCCCCTCGCCCCGTTTGGTTGTGATTACTGTTTGGGTGAGGAAGAGTGATAATGCACGAAGGGTCATTTCGTGCCTTGCTTTGATTATATTTGCACGAAGGGTCATTCCGTGCCTTGTTTTGATTATATTTGCACGAAGGGTCATTCCGTGCCATGTTTTGATTATATTTGCACGAAGGGTCATTCCGTGCCATGCTTTGATAATTTATGCACGAAGGGACATTCCGTGCTCTGATTAGATTATAAATGCACGAAGGATCATTCCGTGCCATGATATGAGAGTTATGTGAGGGAAAGCACGAAGGGTGATGCCGTGCACTTTATTTGATTGCTTTTGGTGAGAATGAGAGTAAAAGCACGAAGGTTGATGCCGTGCAACTGTTGATTTTCCTGTTCTCATTAATTATTGTTATTGCCCTGTTTCTTACTTAAATTGTTGACTTTATATCTGGACTGTACTCCCCCATAGTATGCTTCCCTCCCTCTTAACTGTTTAATTTCTGTATTCTTTCCTTGTATTGCATATATATACATTGAACTGCACAGGTTGATTTGGTAGTCCTGTCTAGCCTCGTCACTACTTCACCGGGGTTAGGCCAGGCACTTAACAGCACATGGGGTCGGTTGTGCTGATGCTACACTTCTGTGCTCTTTTGCACAGATCACGGTACCGGGGCAGCTTTCGGACCACACCAGTTGGATATTGATCGGGAGGTGACTTCAGTCCGGGGACTTACGAGGTACCCTAGCTGGCGTTCGCACGCCGAAGTCCCTTTCTATGTTTTCAGTTTGTTTTCATTGTACCGAGACAGATATTTATGTATTTCTATTTAGACTTGTTAGTAGCACTCTTTAGTAGTTCGTGAGCTAGCGACACCAGTCTTGGGTAGAGAAATGTTGGACTTCCGCATTTTGGGTTATCAGTTATCTATGTTTTAAAGACTTCCGCTTTTATTTAAATGACTCGTTATATTTATATTGTTCTTGTTGAGGTGTAATCTGGAAATGTTTAAAAAGGGGTGGCTTGCCTAGCTCCGACAGTAGGCGCCATCACGACTCCTGATGGTGGGAAATCCGGGTCGTGACAAGTTGGTATCAGAGCTCTAAGTTACATAGGTCTCGCTAATCACGGACAAACTTGGTAGAGTCTGAGGGATCGGCACAGAGACGTCTATATTTATCCCTTAGAGGCTACGGAGTTAGGAAAATTTTCACTTTTGTTCTTTCTTGTCGTGCGATTCTGTTTCTCAAATACTGATCGTCTTTCTACTCTGTTCTTTCGCAGATGGCGAGAACACGTGCTTCCTCTTCTACCGCACAGTAGCCCGAGCCCCCAGCAGCAGCTCCTGCGAGGGGCAGAGGCCGAGGCCGTGCCAGAGGCCGAGGCAGGGGCAGAGCTCAGCCCCGAGCAGCAGCCCCAGAGGTGGAGCCTCATGTTGACTATGATGAGGAGGTTCCAGCCCCAGCAGCTCCGGTGGGCCCAGCTCAAGTCCCAGGAGGGGTCATGGTCACCCCAGATCTTCAGGACGCTTTTGTCAGACTGGCAGGCTTTATGGAGAGTGTCACTAGGGCGGGTTTGCTTCCAGTAGAACCAGCCACTTCTCAGGCTGGGGGAGGAGTTCAGACTCCTGCTACACGTACTCCGGAGCAGGTAGCTCCCCAAGCTCATGTCCCAGTGGTTCAGCAAGCTGTGGCAGCTCAGCCAGGTATTGCAGTCCAGACCGGTGATGGAGCGGCGATGTCTTCGGAAGCTTTATGGAGACTTGATCGGTTCTCCAAGCTCTTCACCACCACATTCAGTGGTGCTTCTTCAGAGGATCCACAGGACTTCTTATTTAGCTGCCATGAGATCCTTAGGACTATGGGTATTGTGGAGACCAATGGGGTCGACTTCGCCATCTTTCGGCTTGCAGGATCCGCCAAGACTTGGTGGAGGAACTATTGTTTATCCAGACCAGCAGGGTCGCCAGCATTGACATGGGATCAGTTCGCAGAGTTGTTTTTGGAGAAGTTTCTCCCAGTCACTCAGCGGGAGGCACTTCACAGGTAGTTCGAGCGCCTCCAGCCGGGCTCCATGACAGTCACCCAGTATGAGACGCAGTTCATCGATTTGGCACGCCATGCTATTGTTATACTCCCCACAGAGCGAGAGAGGGTGCGGAGGTTTATTGATGGATTGATTCAGCCGATCCATCTCCAGATGGCTATGGGAGCTGGTAGTGAGATTTCTTTTCAGGAGGCGGCCAATACGGCCCGTAGAGTGGAGATGGCTCTTGCACGAGGAGGTGGCCAGGTGTCGGATAAGAGGCCTCGTCATTCTGGTAGGTTCAGTGGTACCTCGTCTGGAGGTAGGGATTCTTATGGTAGAGGCCATTCACCGAGACCCTTTCAGTCAGCACTCCAGGTTTCTCATGGTACTCCAGGCGGTGGTGGTTCTCAGCAGCATTATTCTGATCAGCAGCCCATCAGTGCACCGCCACTTCAGAGTTTTCGGGGAGGACATTCAGGTCGACAGGGCCAGCAGTCTCAGCAGCCGAGGGCTTGTTATGGTTGTGGTGACCCGAGTCACATTGTCAGATTTTGCCCTCGAGCCTCGGGTAGCTCTCAGCAGCAGGGTCCTCGCCCCATGATTCAGGCACCAGGTGATCCACAGCTTGCCTAGCCAACTAGAGGCGGGGGTAGGGATCATAGAGGTGGAGGTAGAGACCGTAGAGGTGGAGCTCGGACCGGCAGAGGTAGGGGTCAGCCAGTAGCAGATCGTCCCAGAGACATGGTTCAGGGAGGTGGGGCCCAGCCCCGGTGTTATGCTTTGCCAGCCAGGCCACAGGCTGTCTTCAAATGTTGTTATTACAGGTACTATTCTGGTCTGTGACAGGGATGCCTCAGTGCTATTTGACCCTAGCTCTACGTATTCATATGTGTCGTCTTATTTTGCATCATACTTGGCTATGCCTAGTGATGCTTTGGGTATCCCTGTTTATGTATCTACACCGGTGGGTGATTCTATAATGGTCGACCGAGTTCATCATTCCTGTGTGGTAGTGTTTGAGGGTCTTGAGACCCGTGTAGATTTATTGCTTTTAGACATGGTAGATTTTGACATTATATTAGGAATGGATTGGTTGTCCCCGTATCATGCTATCTTGGATTGTCACGCCAAGATCGTGACCTTGGCTTTGCCAGATTTGCCCCGATTGGAGTGGAGAGGGACCCTAGGACATGCCACCCGCAGTGTTATTTCATATGTGAAGGCTCGACGCATGGTCGAGAAGGGGTGTTTAGCTTATCTGGCATATGTTCGCGATTCCAGCACAGAGGTTCCTTCTATTGACTCTGTTCCTATTGTTCGGGAGTTCCCCGAGGTTTTCCCTTCAGACCTGTCGGGTATGCCGCCCGACAGGGATATTGATTTCTGCATTGATCTGGCCTCAGGCACGCAGCCCCTTTCTATTCCGCCGTATCGCATGGCCCCGCCAGAGTTGAAGGAGTTAAAGGACCAGTTGCAAGATTTGCTAGAGAAGGGTTTTATCAGGCCTAGTGTTTCTCCTTGGGGTGCGCCAGTGTTATTTGTGAAGAAAAAGGATGGATCAATGAGGATGTGCATTGATTACCGGCAATTAAACAAAGTGACGATTAAGAACAAGTATCCACTGCCGAGGATTGATGATTTGTTTGAACAGCTTCAGGGTGCGAAGGTGTTTTCAAAGATAGACTTGAGATCTGGCTACCATCAGCTGAGGATTAGGGCGTCTGATGTCCCTAAGACAGCATTCCGCACTCCGTATGGGCATTATGAGTTTTTGGTCATGTTATTTGGGTTGACCAATGCCCCAGCAGCATTTATGGAGTTGATGAACCGAGTGTTCAGACCTTACTTGGACATGTTCGTGATAGTCTTTATTGATGATATTCTGGTGTACTCCCGCAGCCAGGAGGAGCACGAGCAGCACCTCAGAGTGGTTCTTCAGACTCTGAAGGATAGTCAATTATATGCGAAGTTCTCGAAGTGCGAGTTCTGGTTGAGTTCGGTTGCATTCCTGGGTCATGTATCAGCAGAGGGTATTCAGGTGGACCCGAAGAAGATTGAGGCAGTCAAGAACTGGCCTCGACCAGCATCAGCTACTGAGATTCAGAGTTTCTTAGGGCTAGCAGGTTATTACCGCCGGTTCGTGGAGGGTTTTTCATCCATAGCAGCCCCGATGACCAGATTGACCCAGAAGGGTGCCCTGTTTAGATAGTCGGAGGAGTGTGAGGCGAGCTTTCAGAAGCTCAAGACAGCTCTGACTACGGCACCGATATTGGTTTTGCCCACAGGCTCAGGTCCTTATACAGTCTATTGTGATGCTTCCCGTATTGGGCTTGGTGCAGTGTTGATGCAGGATGGCAGAGTCATTGCTTATGCTTCGAGGCAGTTGAAGATCCACAAGAAGAATTATCCGGTTCATGATCTAGAGTTGGCAGCCATTGTTCATGCTCTGAAGATTTGGAGGCATTACCTATATGGTGTGACGTGTGACGTGTACACTGATCACAAGAGTCTGCAATACTTGTTCAAGCAGAAGGAGTTGAACTTGAGGCAGCGGAGGTGGTTGGAGCTATTCAAGGATTATGATGTTACTATTTTGTACCACCCGGGGAGAGCCAATGTGGTGGCCCATGCATTGAGTAGGAAGTCCGCCGGCATGGGTAGTCTTGCTTATGTTCCGGTCAGCCAGAGACCGCTTGCTTTGGATATTCAGGCCCTAGCCAATCGATTTGTGAGGTTGGACATTTCTGAGCCTAGCAGAGTGTTAGCTTGTACTGTCGCTCGTTCTTCATTATTGGAGCGTATCCGTGATCGGCAGTTTGATGATCCACATTTGTGTGTCCTGAGAGACACGGTGCAGCGTGGAGGTGCCACGAAGGTGACCTTAGATGATGATGGTGTTTTGAGGTTGCAGGGGCGAGTTTGTGTGCCCAATATCGATGGGATTCGAGAGTTGATCTTAGCGGAGGCCCATAGTTCTCGGTATTCTATTCACCCGGGCGCCGCGAAGATGTATCAGGACTTGCGGCAGCATTATTGGTGGCGTAGGATGAAGGAAGATATTGTTGCACATGTGGCTCGGTGTTTGAACTGTCAGCAGGTCAAGTATGAGCATCAGAGGCCTGGTGGTCTGTTTCAGAGGATTGAGCTTCCCGAGTGGAAGTGGGAGACGATTACCATGGATTTCGTTACTAGACTTCCGATGACTCGGAAGAAATTTGATGCTATTTGGGTCATTGTTGATAGGCTGACCAAGTCAGCGCATTTTATTCCTGTTGCAGCCACCTATTCATCGGAGAGGTTAGCTGAGATCTACATCCGAGAGATTGTTCGCCTTCATGGGGTGCCGGTATCTATCATTTCGGACCGGGGTACGCAGTTTACCTCACGCTTCTAGAGAGTAGTTCAGCAGGAATTGGGCACCCAAGTCCAGTTGAGCACAGCGTTCCATCCTCAGACGGACGGCCAGTCCGAGAGGACTATTCAGATATTGGAGGATATGCTCCGAGCCTGTGTCATTGATTTTGGAGGCTCGTGGGACCAGTTTTGCCTTTACAGAGTTCGCCTACAACAACAGCTACCAGTCCAGCATTCAGATGGCTCCATATGAGGCGTTGTATGGTAGGCGATGTCGGTCTCCAGTCGGATGGTTTGAGCCGGGAGAGGCTCGGTTATTGGGTACAGATTTAGTTCAGGAGGCCTTGGATAAGGTCAAGATCATTCAGGACAGGCTTCGTTCGGCTCAGTCGCGGCAAAAGAGTTACGCGGATCGTAAGGTTCGAGATGTAGCTTTCATGGTTGGTGAGCGGGTCTTGCTCTGAGTGTCGCCTATGAAGGGCGTGATGAGATTTGGGAAGAAGGGCAAGCTTAGCCCTAGGTTCATTGGCCCATTTGAGATTCTCGATCGTGTGGGAGAGGTGGCTTACAGACTTGCCTTGCCGCCCAGCTTGTCAGCCGTGCATCCAGTGTTCCATGTGTCCATGCTTCGGAGGTATCACGACGATCCAGCCCACGTGTTAGATTTCAGCACTGTCCAGTTGGACAAGGATCTGTCTTACGAGGAGGAGCCGGTAGCTATTCTAGACCGGCAGGTTCGACAGTTGAGGTCGAAGAGTTTTCCTTCAGTGCGTGTCCAGTGGAGAGGTCAGCCTCCTGAAGCATCGACCTGGGAGTCCTAGTCTGATATGCGGAGCCGCTATCCTCATCTATTTCCCGACTCAGGTACTTCTTTCTTTTGTCCGTTTGAGGACGAAGGGTTGTTTTAGAGGTGGAGAATGTGACGACCCAAAGGGTCATCACCGGATTTCTCTCTTTTCGTGCTTCCGAGGCCTTGAAAACCTCACCTTTTAGTTGCCTCATTTGCATGCGCAGTCCGGGCGCGTAGCCGGAAAGATTATATGTTAAATTCTGTGAAAAATTTCAAAATGTAGTTTTAAAATAATTAAAGTTGACTTCGGTCAACATTTTTGGTAAACGGACCCGGACCCGTGATTTGACGGTCCCGGAGGGTCCGTAGAAAAATATGGGACTCGGGCATGTGCCCGAAGTCGAAATCCGAGGTCTAGAGCCCGAGAAAAGAATTTTTCTGTGAAATTGTTTTTCTGAAATTATTAAGGAAAATGGAAATGAAAATTGATTAAAAGACTGTGGTATCGGGCTTGTATTTTGGTTCCGACGCCCGGTACAAGTCTTATATATGGTTTAAGCGCTTTCTGTAAAATTTGGTCGAAATCGGACGTCATTTGACGTGTTTCGGACCTAAATATCTAAAGTTTGAAGTTTATGAAGTTAGAATGAAAATTGATGATTTTGGGGTTTGATTCAACGATCTTGATGTTATTTTGGTGATTTGATCGCACGGTTGAGTTCGTAGGATGTTGTTGAGTTAGTGTGTGTGTTTGGTTAGGAGCCCCGAGGGCTCGGGAGTATTTTCGGAGGCGTTCGGGGTGGTTTTGGACTTAGGAGAGGGATCAGATTTTTCTGCATTTTCTCAGACCCTTTTTGTTCTTCGCGAACGCGGCCTCAGGCTCGCCTTCGCAGTGCTTTGGCGTCCCCCCCCCCTTTCGCGTTCGCAGCCCCCTTCCCGCGTTCGCGTAGTACTTTTAAACCCTTCACCGCGTTCGCATCTACCTCCTTGCGTCCGCGTAGACCAACCCCCAGGACCCCCACCAGTTTTCCCTTCGCGTTCGCATCACCCCCACCGCGAACGCGATGCCTCCAGTTCCCCTTCATCGCGAACGCGACGCTCCTATCGCGAACGCGTAGCACAAAAACGCCCAGTGATTTTTTTTAAGTTTCAGAAATAGTAGCTACGGGATTTAGTCCATATTTCTCACGAGCTCCCTTCTCCTTCAAGCCTTAGGACCCCATTGAAGGCTTCCTTCTTCAAGGTCACTTGGGTAAGTAATTTCCCACCTAATTCCTTCATTTTCTTCATTAATTAGTGAATCCCTAGGCCTAAAAATATGAAATCAAAGTAGAAATTAGGGGTTTTGGGTAGAGTTAGGGTTTTGAGAATTTTGGGTGATTCAACCTCAATTTGGGGTCGAATCTTAAAACAAATTGCATATTTGAGCTCGTGGGGTTATGGGTGACTAGGTTTTGGTCCGAGCCTCGTGTTTGGACCATGTAGGCCTGGTGTCGAATTTTGGTATTTTTGGAAGAATGCTAGGAAATTCATATCTAGGTTATGGGATGTTACCATTGAGTCTTTATTGATATTATTGAATTAATTATGCCTAGATATCATTGTTTCAGAGTCGGATTGTAGATGAAAGGCGGTATTTGAGGATTGATTGCTATTCTTTGGACCGAGGTAAGTGTTTGATCTAACTTTGGCTTAAGGGAATAGGATTAGAGTGTTATTATTTGCTAATTGCTAAATGAATCGAGTACGGTGTATAGGCATGGTGACGAGTATCTATACACCTGTGTCTAGCATGACCGTGGGTCCTTGTATGTACTTATCCTGATATTGTTATGACTCTTCCATGTTAATTGATGAATTCTATGCAATGTGAAGAGTATGAGGACTAATTATGAATTGTAAATTCTTTGGAGCGTTGGCTCGAATGATAAAAAGATTATTGAGTAAGAAATGAAAGAAATAGAAAGTGATATGATTAATCCCTTGCCGGGATGGTTTGAGTACTTTAATTATCTCCCTTGCCGGGATGTGAGAGTATTGTTGTTGCTCCCTTGCTGGGATTTAGCTGATAATTGTGTAATTCCCTTGCCGGGATATTTCTTATTATTTGTTTATCCCCTCGCCCCGTTTGGTTGTGATTACTGTTTGGGTGAGGAAGAGTGATAATGCACGAAGGGTCATTTCGTGCCTTGCTTTGATTATATTTGCACGAAGGGTCATTCCGTGCCTTGCTTTGATTATATTTGCACGAAGGGTCATTCCGTGCCATGCTTTGATTATTTATGCACGAAGTGACATTCCGTGTTCTGATTTGGTTATAAATGCACGAAGGATCATTCCGTGTCATGTATGAGAGTTATGTGAGGGAAAGCATGAAGGGTGATGCCGTGCACTTTATTTGATTGCTTTTGGTGAGAATGAGAGTAAAAGCACGAAGGTTGATGCCGTGCAACTGTTGATTTTCCTGTTCTCATTAATTATTGTTATTACCCTGTTTCTTACTTAAATTGTTGACTTTATATCCGGACTGTACTCCCCCATAGTATGCTTCCCTCCCTCTTAACTATTTAATTTCTGTATTCTTTCCTTGTATTGTATATATAAACATTGAACTGCACAGGTTGATTTGGTAGTCGTGTCTAGCCTCGTCACTACTTCGCCGGAGTTAGGCCAGGCACTTACCAGCACATGGGGTCGGTTGTGTTGATGCTACACTTCTGTGCTCTTTTGCACAGATCACGGTACCGGAGCAGCTTTTGGACCACAACAGTAGGATATTGATCGGGAGCTGACTTCAGTCCGGGGACTTACGAGGTAGCCTAGCTGGCGTTCGCACGCCGGAGTCCCTTTCTATGTTTTCAGTTTGTTTTCATTATACCGAGACAGACATTTATGTATTTCTGGTCAGACTTGTTTGTAGCACTCTTTAGTAGTTCGTGAGCTAGAGACACCAGTCTTGGGTAGAGAAATGTTAGACTTCCGTATTTTGGGTTATCAGTTATCTATGTTTTAAAGACTTCCGCTTTTATTTAAATGACTCGTTATATTTATATTGTTCTTGTTGAGGTGTAATCTGAAAATGTTTAAAAAGGGGTGGCTTGCCTAGCTCCGACAGTATGCGCCATCACGACTCCCGATGGTGGGAAATTCGGGTTGTGACACGTTCAAACTTTTCTTCTTGTTAAATTCTCAAGCAATTTTTCATAATGTCTGAAGAGCGTAGAATAAAAGTTTCATTATATTGGGGGGGAGATTGTGATGGAGAATAACTCTGTGAGGTACAGTTTATCTCCACAGTGTCATGTTAAAGTACCACTTACAATGGAGTACGATAAATTGATATCGTTGTTATGCAAAAAAATGAGTGTGAGGAAACGTTCAGTGATACTTAAAGTAACAGGAAGATATCCGTATTCCGTCACTCCGCAAGGGGTTGCTTTTTACTCGAAGTTAAACATCGACGTTATTTGAGGCCTAGTAGCACCAAACTATCATGAATAATTACGTGTGTCAAATTCAATATTTTTATAATTTTGTGTGTTTGTTTTATAATTTAAATTATCAATATTTAATTATTTAATTGTACAAAGTTTGTATTCCTATGGGTTCCAGACTCGATATTTGAGGCCCATTAGCACCAAACTATCATGAATAATTATGTGTGTCAAATTTAATATTTTTATAATTTTGTGTGTTTGTCTTATAATTTAAATTATCAATTTTTAATTATTTAATTGTACAAAGTTTGTATTCCTATGGGTTCCTGGCTCGATATTTGAGGCCCAGCAGCACCAAACTATCATTAATAATTATGCGTGTCAAATTCATTATTTTTATAATTTTGTGTGTTTGTTTTATAATTTAAATTCTCAATTTTTAATTATTTAATTGTACAAAGTTTGTATTTTCATCTACCAGTATAAGAGATACTTAAACTATAGGGATTCTACGCTAAAAGTCTCTACATTTTACTACGCTAAAAGGTTCTACATTTTACTACAATAATAAATAATCTAAATTAAATATAAACAATAAATACATTTTAATCACATAACATTCACAAAAATACATATAACATGCTAGTTTCGCAAATAAAACACAAAACGACATGGAAACACTAATAGCTAAATACGGATAAATATAACATACTAGTTTCGCAAATAAAACACAAAACGACATGGAAACACATTAATATCAACTAATATACATTATTATGCAAGTTTCGACATAAAATAAATCGAAATACCTCAATTTAGTGTATCCAAAAAGTAATTTGGCTGAAAATATGAGTCCGAAAGAGTGAAACCACAATAACACGATGCTCTACTACGATGTGGGACCTACGTTCTTAGCGTTTTGTGTGACGGGAGGGGCCCGCAAATTTTTTTTTTAGAGACGAAGGGCTGGTGGTGGTGGTTGGGGGGGGGGTGACCAAAGACGGTAAAAAAAATGGGGGGAGTAGTTCTGGTCGGGGAAGAAGGTGAAGGGGATTATTTAATTAGGGGTATAGCACACTGATTTTTGGCAATATAGGTATAGCGCCAAAAATCTTCACGCTATACCTGTCAGTCAAATCGTCAGTATATATAACGCCAAAATACCCAGCGCTATACCTTAACGGCAAAAGTTACCGTTAAGGTATAGCGGGGTATTTTGACGTTATATATAGAAAGGTAACCTTTTTTTTTACACTTGTTTATGTACTTTTAGTCCAAAAGAATCACAATTGGGTTCCGGACTCTAGTTTGCCACATAGGCAACTTCAAGAATATCGACTAAAAAATAAGTATATATATATATAGATATATATATATATATATATATATATATATATATATATATATATATATA